>NW_016690238.1:3220617-3286085 GCF_001604755.1 Lepidothrix coronata | reverse complement strand
CTCTCCCTTCCCTTCTCCTCTCCCTTCCCTTCTCCTCTCCCTTCCCTTCTCCTCTCCCTTCCCTTCTCCTCTCCCTTCCCTTCTCCTCTCCCTTCCCTTCCCTTCTCTTCTCCCTTCCCTTCCCTTCTCCCTTCCCTTCCCTTCTCCCTTCCCTTCCCTTCCCGCTCGTGCTGTTGGACAACATCGCCGTGCCCGGGGCTTCGCCCTGGGCAGCGGGAGGAAGGGGGGAGGAGCCGGTTCCGGCTCTCCCCGGGCCCTGGGCAGGAGCCGCCCCGGCCGCGCCTCCCCCCTTCCTCCGGCGGCGTTCGGGAGCGGGAGCTGGGCTGGCGAGGCCCCCCCGAACCGGGCAAAGGTTGTCGGCGCTCCCGCCGAGTCCAAGGGTTGGTTGCTCGTCTGTCTGGGGGAGGCCGAGCTCGGGATCCCCGCGGCTGCGCTGCTGAGAGGGGGGAGCTGAGCGTCTGTCTGCAGGTCTGTGCTGCCTTTTCCTAGCGCAGGGATTTGGAAGGCCGTGGCCAAGCGCAAAGATTTAAATTGCTTTTAACGTTAGGATTTACTAAAACAGTTCTTGTCTTTTGCAGACGTGAATTTGGAACTTCCTGGTCAGGGATTCAGCAACTCTGTTCCTTAGGAAATCATTCCTGCCTGTCAACAATACCAGGTCAGGCTGCTACTAGAAATGAGCTAATAAAAGTACTCCCAGTTAATAAGCTTTTGACGTCTGCTGGTTCTGAGCAGATGGAGTGCATCGCTCCAGGAGTCTCTCCTTGGGGGAGTGCAGCCTAAGCAGTTGATAAGCTGTGATGTAAAACCTGGGCTGGCTCGGTGGCTTTTCTTTGGGAACCCTCCTCCAGTAGCTGAATTCATTTTGTTGCAGTAATTACTGCTTCTGATGTCAGAGTACAGATCATCCAGCTCGTCTTTTTCTCCTAGAGACAATGTCTTCTGGAAATGACTGTCAGCCCCAGACTTTCACCAAACCAGCACTGAGTGAGAAAGAAGCAGCTGAATTGGTGGACAGGGTGTTTGGATTAAACGTGTCTTGGCTGAGGCCACTCCCCAGCTATGACGATCAGAACTTCCACGTGTGTGTCTCGGGAAACAACGACGGGGCTGAAGGTGCCAATGAATATGTCCTCAAAATCACCAACTCGGCAGACAGCCAGGAGCCCGAGCTCATCCAAGTGCAGACCCAGGCCATGATGTTTCTCAGTGCTGAAGGCTTTCCTTCAGCTACTCCTTATCTCACAAAAGATGGTTCCATAATGTCTCTGGAGTCGGGAGGTGAGCAACTGCCAGCACCTTTGCTGCCCCACCCTTAGCTCAGCAGGAGCTTGTGTGTGGCACACTGTGCAGGTACTAAAGGGAAACTCTGGGCTTTTGTTTAAATATTAGGGGATATGTGTCAGGTGACCTGCATTTCACCCATAATAGTCCAAACTTAAAATACCAGAAGCCAAGCAACTCAAAGAAGTAATAATTAACTATGAAAACACTTAGGAAATCACTTCAGTATAATGAATTGGATAAAACATTTATATGACATGTCCATGCACAAGAAAAGGAAAAAAACCACCTCATTGACTAAGTGATGCTTGAAATTATTTGCCTACAGAATGGTGTTAAATACAGTTCTAACCCGTCTATGAATCCACAACAAATTGCTTTGACAGTGCTAGGAAGAAAGATTGTGTTGACATTTGGCTTTTACTGTCACTGTAACCTTCATGCAAAATCTGAGATTCCTGAGACCTCCTGTTCTGCTGCAAAGCTGTCAGTGGGTGGGTGTGGGCACTGGAGGAACCCTGATGTTGGCAGAGTCGGTCCCAAGCACAAGGACTTGAAATGCAGCATAGATTGCAAGTGTGTTAAGGTTTCAGCATCATTGTACAACACCCTGGTAAATCAAATCTTTGCACGCAATCTGTTTTATCAGCTACATCTGACGACTCCTACACTGGGATAAACCTTTTTTGCCTCTTGCATTAACTGATACTCAGTAGCACATATGGAAGCGACTGACAGATGTGTCCTTGCTTGTCAGATCCTGGGAACAAGAAGCACGTGGTCAGACTGCTGAGCTACCTGCCAGGAATGCCAGTAGCCAAAATTGCCACCAATGCCCAGCTCCTGTATGAGATTGGTAAACTGGCTGCCAGCCTGGACAAAGCGCTCGCAGAGGTGAGTTCCCATCTGCAGCCTCAGACTTCTTTCTTCCTGAGTGTCTCCTCAGCGTTTGTTCTTGTGCTCTGCCTGCTCTCCCGGGCTGCAGAATGCAGGTTGGCGAATGCAGGTGTCACTGACTCATCCCTCAGTGTCAGCTCCAAGCTGGGCTGCTGAAGCCTGTCCCCACTACAGGACCTGTGATGAGGTACTGGTGATACTCTTGCAATGCATTTTTGTACCACCTACTGGGAGACAAGGATTTCCTTCTGCTTACGCCAAGCTCACCGGGTTAGTGTTTCAAACCTGGCGAATAAGGAGAGTGAACTCGAGGGCGCTCACATTAGAAGCATGCCAAGCTTGTTTTGAAGGATTTTTGTGTAGTGCACAGCTGGCTGATCCATTACTTTGAATTCCTTTTGACTTGGTGTCTTTCTCCTGGTCATTAGCCCTGTGACCATTTAACATTGGTAGCAGCTGGTTCCTTCCCTACAGTGCCAGCTGTGCCAACAAACAGAGGTCTCTGACACTTCTCATTTGCACTGCTACCACTCAGTCTTAATGCAAAGTAAGTTCTTCCTTTACTCTATAATTATACAGGATAATAAAGGTGATAAATCAGCCAGTAATTAAGTTTGATACATAAAAGAACTCTTGCATTATTTATTGCCTTTCATTAACCTTTCCCTCTCATGTTCTGACTGCTAGCTTCAGACAATTATGAAATGTGAATTGCCAGCTTTACTAACCACATTCTTAAATTACAAAACCATTTTTCAGTTGGGAAAGATAACTTACAGTTGCCTTCTGGCACACTGGTCACACTCTTATAATGCGATTAAAACAATTTATATAGGCGAGATGATCTCAAAATAAGCCTGTGACTGATCCTGCCAAGGAGGAAGTACTTGATGAGAAAGCAAATTCTGAGGGAAAAGGCTCTTTATGCCCTTAACATATGGATTATCATCTACCAAGGCTTGTCATTTAAAAGAAAGCAAATTACAATAATTCTTGTCAAAACTTCAAATTGTTGTTGGCACTAAAAATAATACCTAAGGTATTAAGTTTCCTGACAACAGACTGGAAAGTACAGCCTCTTTTTTACCCAGTTAATTCACTTTATCACCTTGATAGCAAAGCACCATGCCACGCTTTGTTTTGTGCCCCAGCTTGTATTGCACCCCCTTCTCTGGCGGTGTCTGTCTGGCTCAGATGTGCCTCGCAGCCCCTAAGTGGAAATGAGTTTATGGCCGACCTTCTAAGGCGTGGCAATAACGAGGGCTCGTGACTTACCACCCTTACCAGCAGGTGGCTTCGTTCCTCCCGATGTGTGGCTTTCCACAGCATCAGGGATCCTGTATTGTGGTTTTGGTTTAGGCTCGATGATGTTCCTTGTTCATACACAGTCTGTTTTGACTATCATTTAGTGATCGTTAAGAGCCTTAATTCCAAGCATAGTTTTTTGTTTGTTTTTTTTTTTAAGAAGAAGCCAGCAGCTCTCATGGGAAGTCTTTTTATTTGCCCTATGCGCTGGTCAAATCTGGCCCACAGGCCACCCTAATAAGCATTTGAGGAGTGCAGGTGTGGGGTGTGCAGTGGGAGAGATGCTTTTCCCCTCTGAGTGCCTTTTCCAAGCCACCTTTTCCATTTGCTGGTTAAGGACCTTGTTTGTTTAAAATAGCGAGGCCTGGTTGTACAAAGACAAATTCCCATAAGAATGAAGTCATGGTCAGTGTCTCCAGGAAGGACTCTGTCTCCAGAGGTTTTCACACACCAGCTGTTCCTAAAGCTTGTCCCCAGAAGCTGCCACCTTTAAAAGCACGGGGTGTGCCTGTTCCCAGCATGCTGGCAGGTTTTGTGTCTCTTGTGCCCTGACATCTTTCTGCAGTGCCAGCTGTGCAGGCTGGGCTCTGCCAGCCTGGGGCTCTGCCTTGGCAAGGCCTCAAAGTCCCTACATCCCGTCACGCTATGGACAGTCAACAGCAATTTCAGATTATTTAAGTGACAGATGACTTAATATAATCTTTGTACCTAAACCATGGGAGAAAAAAACAACATTCAGGCTGTGTGTAGATACTAAGATGCTTGCCTTAATCATTCTTCAGGTTATTCTTTTACTTGATGCAAAGCAGTAGTGCAAGTAATGGTGCTTTTCAGTGAGTCTCATTAGAAACCTGCTAAAGTTAATAGGGGCTTTGAATCAAGCCCTTTAATCACAAACCCAGCATTTCTACTTATGGCCTGTTTTATCGTGTGCTTTTTCCAAAGAAATTCCATCATCCATCAGTAAAAAGTCTGCATCGAGGTCAGTTCATTTGGAACCTGGCAAATGTTCCTCTTCTAGAGCAGTACATTTATGCCTTGGGGCAGAACAAATACCGTGCAGTTGTGGAACAAGTTATTGAGCAGTTTAAAGGGAAAGTGATACCCAAGCTAAGCAGTTTTCGAGCCTGTGAGTATTTTGTTCTCATTTTAATTATGTTGAAATGAGACACAGAAAATTCTTTCAGGAGTTTGGGTCTGTGTAGAAGGCAAAAAAAAAGGCAAAAAAGTAAATCTCCTTTCTCCCCCACCTAGACATGGGCAAACATTGTGCTGAATGGACACAGCATCTGTAAGCCAGGAGGAATGTGCTGTCCAGGGTCAGGGTCAGTTCCTTTCTGCTGAGTTTGCTTCCAGTTAAGGTGATGATTTTCTGCTGTTGTATCAGCTTACTGAGTATATATGAGTGCACCACTTCCTTTCATAAAGGTCCAGATAAGTACTTAATCATACTTTTGGAATTCTGCTCACATTGGTCTCGATGACAATGTGACGATTTTATAGTTGGAAACTGCTACTGTGTATTTGGAAAACATGTAGCATATCACAGGTAGTACCAGACCAGTCAGGTCTTGAAACACTCCCTCCATCCACTGCTGTCAGTGCGGTGGAGGTTCCTGGGCAGCAGTAATGGTGTGAAAGGCACCTCTTGATGCTGCAGGGCACTCGTGTGGTTTTGTAGTTGAGTGTTAGTTTGAGCCTCTATGCATCTTCTTAAAGCTCTTCCACTGAGAAATATGGGGGGGGAAAGTTAAATTCTGCTGGTTATTAATTATTAAGTACTGTTTCTCCTGTGCTTAGGTATCAATCATGGAGATCTTAATGACCACAACATCCTAGTAGACTGCAGTTCTGCTTCCCTGGAGAACCCCCAGTACAGAGTGTCGGGCATCCTGGACTTCAGCGACATGAGCTACGGCTATTACGTGTTTGAGGTTGCCATAGCCATCATGTACATGATGATCGAGAGCCCAGACCCTCTGGGCGTTGGGGGGCATGTTCTGGCGGGGTTCGAGAGCGTGGTGCCGCTCACGGCTGAGGAGAGAGGGGCCCTTTTCCTCCTGGTGAGCGGCAGGTTCGCGCAGTCACTCGTCATCGCCGCCCACACGGCTCTGCTGTACCCGGAGAACAAGGAGTACCTCATGATCACGGCCAAAACCGGCTGGAAACACTTAATGACAATGTTTGAGATGGGCCAGGAAGCGGTGGAGAAGAAATGGTTTGAGACTGCCCAGGCGTACACGCACCGCGCACCTGCCCCGTCGGTCGGTGGCTGCTGAGGTGTCACTGGCAGTGACACTGGACCAAATAAAGGCAATAAAGTGGGTGCTGCCTGGACTGGATGGGACTTGTTTGCAGGCAGGGGTGGGAACTGGGCTTGGTCTGCCTTCCCCAGGGGCTGTGGCCATTTCTCACCTTCACAGCAGAGTGTGCCCGTTACTGACCCTCAGGGCACAGCTGTGGCTGTTATTGGCAGGAGTGTGGCTGTCACTGACCGTCAGGGCGGGGGTGTGGCCGTTCCTGAGACCCTCAGGGCACAGGTGTGGCTGTTTCTGACCCTCAGGGTGGGGGTGTGGCCATTCCTGACCCTCAGGGCACAGGTGTGGCCATTCCTGACCCTCAGGGCACGGCTGTGGCCGTTCCTGACCTTCAGGGCACAGGTGTGGCCGTTCCTGCCCTGAGGGCACAGGTGTAGCCGTTCCTGCCCTCAGGGCACAGGTTTGGCTGTTCCTGCCCCTCAGGGTGGGGGTGTGGCCGTTCCCGCCCCGTTCCGCCGGCCCCGCCCCGCGCACGGCAAGGAAGGGCACAGGCCCCGCCCCGGCCCGGCGCGCGGCACCGCGCAGGCGCGGCGGCCATTTCCGACGCGGCGGTGAAGGCTCGGGCGCGGCCGCAGCGCCCGGTTCGTGCCGCGGGACGGGACCCGCCGCCCCCGCCCGGCCCAGCGGCTCCTCTCCGGCCCGCCGTGAGTGAGGGCGGGCGGCGGGCGGGCTGGGGGGTGCGAGGCGCGGCCCTGCGCGGCGCGGGGGGCGGCGAGGCCCTGGCGCTCGGCCGCGCTGAGGATGACTGTGCAGTGCGGGCGGGCGGCAGCGCCCTCTGGGGCCGGGCCGGGGGCGCTCGGTGCCGGTGCCGGTTCACGTGTCCCGTGTTCCCCCGCAGGCCCGGTGCCGGTTTACGTCCCTGTGTTCCCCCGCAGGCCCGGTGCCGGTTCCTGTGCCCGTTCCCGCTTCACATCCCTGTGTTCCCCCGCAGGCCCGGTGCCGGTTCCTGTGCCCGTTCCCGCTTCACGTCCCTGTGTTCCCTCGTAGGCCCGCTGCCCGCGGCGCGACCCCGGCACGATGGTGAGTGATCCCCTCTCCCGGGGCTCTGCGGGGCGCGGTGCTGCCGAGTCACGGCCCGGGCCCCAGCTCACCGGCTGGTTGGGTCTGTTCTGTCACACGGGGACTTGGAGGGTTGGTGACAAGGGACTGACGGTACTTACTGAGCTATTGCTTTTTACAGTCTCGAAGATATGACTCCAGAACTACCATATTTTCTCCTGAAGGTATTTTTTAACTCCACACTTTCAAGTAAACTCTGACTGCTCTATTCATCTTCTCACTTGCATGAAGGTTGGTTGTTTATAGCGTGTTTCCATCTGAGTTAGAGAAATCATATTTACCCAATAGAAATAGCACCCAGTTCTGTAAGGACACCAAGGGTCTGAAGTGGACATTTCCAAATTCATTCTGACTGAAGCAATAATAAACCCTTTCCCTATTAGTGAGTAATATCACCTGCCACGTTTTTGAAATAACTATTTATCTTTTATTTGATATGGGTGGATTTTGGGTGGATATTTTCTTTGATTATCGAAAATCCATTTTGGCTCATTTTGCTGCAGTAGAGACTTCTCTAGTTTTTTCGAAATTTTTTTCAAGAAAGGGTATTCTCCCCATTTTTGGATTTTCCTTCTCTGATTCCTTCCTCCTGTTCAACCTGTTAATTTACTGTCAACTGGTAATAGACTGGAGAAGTAAGAGCAGTTTGTATAATGAGCATCTGCCAGATTCTTGCAGGTTCAGGTCCCCGTGTGAACTTGGTGGTTTTCGGTGTTGTTTTTTGACATTATGAATTGAAACCCTCTCCCAGGTCGCCTGTACCAGGTGGAATATGCCATGGAAGCCATTGGACATGCGGGCACTTGCCTGGGAATTCTGGCCAACGATGGAGTCCTGCTGGCAGCAGAGAGACGCAACATCCACAAGCTGCTCGATGAAGTGTTTTTCTCAGAGAAAATATACAAACTTAATGAGTGAGTTGAAATGATAATCAAATGTCCAGTGATGTTATTAGTAACAAAACACTGACTAGCACATAAGCTGCTTTTATTTAATTTGAAGTGCTTACAGTCTTTTTGTTTGGTGTTTTAGGCAAGTATGACTGTTCTGTTGTTGCTCACTTTAGTAGTTTTCCTTCTAAAGCAGAAATATTGCTGGGTTTGAGGTTTTTTTATCTCTGGGAGAATTTTCCAGGTGGAATAGCCTGTTTGTTGTGCTGTGCCATATGAGGTAATGGTATTGCAGCAGTTCAGAAAATGGGGAATTCTGTTTCACAAAGTACCATTGGGGGGCAGAATGAAGAATGCACTATGCTACCATGCTACTTCAGTTCAGTATCCTCCTCTGAGTCTTTGTTTTTCTTTGGTGACTCAAAGAGAACAAGATTATTGGATGTCTTAGGCTTCTTTGCCACAATTGTAGCAGAAACGATACATCTCCCAATTACAACTTCCATTTTAGTTCTCTGGAAATTAAATTTGGCATGTCACAGCAAAGATTTTTACAGATTATGCTTTCTTGCCTGTAAGGGAGGTAGAGCTTCATCCTTGCTGGAAGGTGCACATGAAACACAAATAGTTTTTCATCCTGTCAGCCTCCCATTCCGTGTTGATCGTGAAGGCAGTTAGAACAGTAGGAAGCACTGGGTTTTAGAGGAGGCAGTGTAACAGTGCACTGGAGCAGTCCCTAGAGCATCTTCTGGGAAATTCCTGATTTCACAAATCCTTCTTGGGTAATAAAAGCTTTGTAGCAACATCAGGTTGGGCTAAAGAGCTCTTAATTTAAGAGCTAACAAAACAATGAAGGATGTGAAGTGCTTGGTTTTGTCAGGGTCACATCCAGGTCACCGAGTTTCAGTGACACAGATGCGGTGTGTCAGCCAGCAGCTCCCACTGGAGGCCTGTCACATCCGTGTGGTTCCACGTCAGGTGGCTCCTGAGGGGCACCTGCATGTACCTGATGGCTCTTGTAAAGCCACCGGCACTTGATCATCTTTGGCACCACCCTCTTCTCAGAACTCTCTGTGTAACTGACGTGCTGACTCGCCCACGTTCGCTGTCCAGCTCTGCTCTCAGGAAATGGTTTCTAACATTTTTGGTGTACCCCAAAGGCAGGAGCTGATGAACCTGTTTTATGTGGCAGCTACGTAGTTTTGATCGGAAAAGCCTTGGCAGAAGGTGTTGTGCTTAGAGCCCTGTGTGAAGGTGTGACTGTTGGCTGGGGATGGCTGGGAGTTCAGTCTGTGCTTCCATTGCAGGGACATGGCTTGCAGCGTTGCAGGAATCACTTCGGATGCCAATGTTCTCACCAACGAGCTGCGACTGATTGCACAGAGGTAGGTCTGCTGGTAGTTAACGTGCTTTTACTTGCCTGCCCTGTCACATTCAGTTCCCTGCGTGTTAAATCAAAATGAATATGCCTTTAGCAGATCAGAAGTAGATTGAAATAGAACAGCTAGATCAAAGAGGCTCTAACTTGGGAACTTGTTTCCTCTTAAATGTTGTATAGGGTACTGTTAGCAAAACAAGTTTTGAAAACCGTTTTTTCTCCTCTTTGATATTAGGTATTTGTTACAATATCAAGAGCCCATTCCTTGTGAACAACTAGTAACAGCTCTGTGTGATATCAAGCAGGCTTACACACAGTTTGGAGGTAACGAAGTGCCATGAGTCATTGTGTTATTAAATGTCTAAGGAACAATTCTCTGACATAATATGAAGGATCTAAATCTCTGGACAGTTCTACTGAATTCTTCTCTTAACAAGTTATACTGAGAAAAACAATAGCCTAATTTAAGAGGGGAGTGGGTAGTCATGGTTACTGCTTTGCTGCTGAAGGTGCTACTTTTTATTGATTGGGAAATTGATGGCTCAGATGCCAGGCCATTGCAGAGAATGCTTTGAGTGCTCTTGTATTTAATCAGTGCCTTCAAAAGACCAGTAGAGAATTGTTTGATAGGCAGCTTTTCAGTGTTTGGGGCCCACCCAAAATGTAACACTTCAAAAAATACTATTTCTGTGGCTCGAGCAACGAGGTTGTCTTGTTCCTTAGTATGTGAACATTAGTATGTATTCTCTGTTTTACAAATATGTAGTGTGAAAGAATTACCTTTTTATGTACTTGGCTTTTGACACTGTTAAGTTAAACACTTTAACAGCTAAGCTACGTACTTCAAATATTCAATTTTGATTTAAAGTCCTGAGATGATAAATTACAATTTGTGGAGACAGAAATGAGCTGCTCTTAGGGTTAAATGGAATAAATCTCTGCTGCCCCCCACCCCACGACTTAGAAAGAAATGCTGGCATGCTTATCTCAAGCAACAGAAGTGCAGGACTGTCTGTTAAATCCCAGTTCACAGGAGTAGATTTGGAAAAAGAAATCAAAGAAAATAATTGTCACTCGTGACCAATCTCGTTACTAAATTTAGATTGCTAATGGTCTTCTTTTCAACAGGAAAACGTCCTTTTGGTGTGTCGTTGCTCTATATTGGCTGGGATAAGCATTATGGATTTCAGCTGTATCAAAGTGATCCTAGTGGAAATTATGGAGGCTGGAAAGCTACATGCATTGGGAATAACAGCGCCGTAAGTTCTGGGGTTTTTCTTCTCAAAAAAACAAGGAAAAAGGTGTAAATTGCACTGTACTAATTAAACTGAGTTGTTGGTTACTGGTGCAGAAGAGATTTACAGGTAATTTCAGCAATGCTGCTCTTACTCATGTATTGATACTATCTGCCAAAAAGCCCAGCAGTTTGGTTGATTGCCCAAAGATGCCTTTTTAATTTCTGTCAAATTTACAGGCAGCTGTGTCAATGCTAAAGCAGGACTACAAAGAAGGAGAAATGACCTTAAAGACTGCACTGGCATTGGCCATCAAGGTCCTGAACAAAACCATGGATGTTAGCAAGCTCTCTGCAGAGAAAGGTGAGCTCCTGCAGTGACACAGGGAAGGCACGTGCTCTAGATGTGGGTTGTTGGCCCTTTTGTCATGCAGATGTAGGGGTGACACAGCGAGTGTGTGTCGGGGAGGAGAGTCCTGCAGAGGTGATGCCGTGTGCTCTTGTGTGCTCTGCCTGCAGTCAGGCTGCTGGCAGGGGGAGGACAGGAGCCTTCTGCTTCCCTGCCCCTTGTGATGCCAAAGCTCGCCCTCGTGCTGATCTCGGTGCCCGCAGGACAAAATGTAACGCGCTGTCTGTTCCATGTGTTTCAGTTGAAATTGCAACACTGACCAGAGAGAACGGAAAGACAGTGATCAGGGTTCTGAAGCAAAAGGAGGTGGAACAATTGATTAAACAACATGAGGAGGAGGAAGCAAAAGCTGAACGTGAAAAGAAGGAAAAGGAACAAAAAGAGAAGGATAAATAGAGTATGAAATCAAGTGTTCTCTAGATAATAAAGGACCTGCTTCAGTAAAAGATAATCTGGATTTCTGTCTGGTAGAAGCCTGCAACTACGCCATGGAGGACCCAGAATTACTTTTGATGAACCAGGTCCTTAATCATCATTTAGATAATTAGTTTACTGCTCCTTACATTGACCAATAATTGCTTTAATTCTTGAACACACTATTTCTTTCATCTTCCATTTTTTATTATGGAATAAAATTTAAGAAGAATAGCGATGGGTGTCTTTATTTCCTTAGTAATGCCTGGATATGCACAATCTTGAGGAATTTATTCGCTTTAAACCATTAAAACAAGGTATGTGCTAGTTGGTTAAGAACAAATATGGTGTTAGAATTGTTAGAATTTTGTGTGTATGTGTGGGTTTTCCTTTTAAGGTAGTGAAAAGAGCTCCATAGTTTGAGAAGTCATTTCACAAATACAGAATTAAAGTGTGCTGGCATGCCAAGTTTTAGTTTTGGCCTATTTTGTTCTATAACAGGCTCTGTCAAACTGATGGTCTTGCAAGCAGTAGTGTTTTAAAAATGCCCTGTAGCAAATGTGTTCAGTTTATCATAGCCTTCACCAGTGCATGTGTTTTGTAAGAAATTAATCATACCACACGAGCTGTATTCACACAAACTAGAAAGACATTTTACAAAGGCCATGTGAAAATGTTAATCTATCTTGTCAGAATAAAAATAGGTAAATAAAAGAGTGCATGATTTTAGGCCATGTTGACTATTTCACATTTTATCCTGAAAGAAAGTTGAGATGTTTTATGTTTAGCTTAGTGTTGCTGATACTTCCCCAGAGAATTTGGTTCCTTTTTCTGGCACAACAGCCTTAAAAAATACCAGTTAACAACCTGAGAAATCATAATGTTTGTGCATGAATTAGAAATTATTATAATTTTTGTCCAACTTGCCCCTATACTGAATGCAAGAAAGTGTACTTGTCAGATAAGCAAAAATCTCTTCTGAAAAGAAAAATAGAGGAAATGAAAACAAGTTATTGAAAATTATTGTGCACCCTTTCAGATCTCAAAAGCAAAGTGAAAAGCTCAAGTGACCTGCTTAAATGTGAGGCCTTACTTGCTGAATTTCCAGCTGTGACACTGGTGATCCAGCCCCTTTGTGCCCACCCTGGATTGTATCCATCTTGTAGCTTTTTTGGTTGGTTGGTTTGGTTTGTTGGGAGTTTTACCCCAAAGGTTATGTGATGTATACAGGAGTGACCATTTAAAGCAACTGAGTGAATCCATGCAGTGTTTTGTTGTTAATCCATCCCAGACATTTTTGACTAAAATGTACTTTGTCAACATGGCCAGAAATGACCCTTCATCTCCACTAAACCCATTTTGGAGCTCGCTGCTGTGAGAGTCACTGTTGAGAGCAGAGGGAAGGAATCTGCCTTGAGGTGTCTGTGCTGCCCCTGGGGCAGAGGCCCTGCACTCTGGCAGCCTCTGCAGGGACAGCAGGGCTGGCTGGGGGCTCTCTCCAGGCTGCAGGACCTGCTTGGTCATTCTCTACAGCTCAGTGCAGGCCAATTGCTTTAGTCCTTTGTACTGAACTTAGACAGCACATGGTTAATATTCAAATTTTACAGCCAGTAGAAGTTCGACTGACTCTTATTTACACCCTGTGCAACAGCAGGTCTTCCAAACTAACACAGGAATGGTATTTCATGCAACGAGCCCTGAACAGTTGCAGACAACGTGCAACGGGTAAGATTCGATCTCCATCAGAAAGGGTTGTATAAATACCTCAAGCTCCATTTTTATGTAGAATTCCAGTGCTCAGTCTTTCTATTTTTTGATGCCATGAATGCAATATATCAGCATCTTTTGCAGATTTCTGGATCACTGATGATGGTTATACAAGTGCTTGGAATATGCTCTAAAACAGCAATGCCAAAATGGAGTTTTTGTCTCACTTCTCAAAGATGACTTGCAACAAAATGTGATGGGCTCCAGCAATGCTTTCTGTCTTTTGGGAAACCAGGAGAGCATCTGAGCTTGTGTTCCTCGATGTATATAGACCATGCAAGGCAGTTTGTTCAGTGGAGTAGTGTAAGTATTATTAGATAGCTTAGAATATAGACTTCTTGAAATATTTTTTCGTAAATGCATCTTTTTCTAACTAAATGGGGATAATCTTTGTTTAAAGAACTACCAATAGCATTTCTTTGCCAAACACTGCATAATTTGCTGGTAAAGGAGAACTTTTTAGATACTGTAATAACAAAAAAGTTGGAATGACTTAAATAATTTTCTGATCTGTACTCTAATTATGTCTTGAAGCATTAAGTTGTGTAGTTACACTGCGTTTTAAAAGATCTATTTATTTAAAGGTTTTGTTTACCCAAAGTAAAAGTAGTGTCAAGTACTTTATGAGTATAATCTTTGAACAGTAATTACCAGTTTAATTTAAAAAAAAATCATCTCTCCTGAGTGCCATTAATAGCTGATTGTGAGCTGAGCCTCAGTACTGCCTTGGAACAGGCAAGTAACTCCAGCTGGCACTCCTGCCCAAGTTGTACAGCAAAGTTCTCCTGAAATAAATTTAATTTCTGATTTTTTTCTGCATTTGAGCCTAGGGCAATAAGCAGATGCTGGGGATCTTTCATGACTAGAATCTTCCTGAGCCATCCTTGCAAGTTCCTTACCTGTTCTTCCTAGAGATAAGAGCAGTGTTTGACTGCATTGGCCTATTGTGTTGATTCTGGCTTTGTGTGTTTAAACAAAAAAACCTAAAAAAAAAATCACCACCATCTGTGCCTTTTCTGGGAGTGGTTTGGGGATAAGTCGTAAGAACAGAAAATGATTCCGGCGATACATTTGAGGTATCTTTGCTAATCAAAAGATCTTCCTGTTCTTTGTATGTTTTTTTGGTGTACGTAGTGTTTACGTAGAGTTTACAGTGTATTACATAAATATTTCAAATATTTAGCTATTGCTGTGGCTTAAATGTTACTTTAACACCAGAACTTTGTGTGGTGCTGTGGAAGGTGACAGATTTTTCAAATTAGGTAGAAGTATTTACTTGAAACTGTTTGCATAATATGATGTTTGTAAACTTAAAAACTGGGTATCTTATATCTCACTTGACTGCATGATAGAACTTGATAGGGCAAATATGCAAATATTCACAAATAGATTGTCCTAAGAAATTGTAACGTGGTTTGTTATTCTAAGTAGCTTAAGAGGTAATGAAACTACCGCTTCTCCAGTGATATCTGTGCTGTCCTTGCATCTGTCAGTGTAAAAAGAGAGTTAGCTTGTTTTCTAGGTGACTGTATTCTGTTCAAATAAAGTCAAACTTACTTCTAAGACTGCTTCTTATCTGACCTCCTTTAGCTGTGCTTCCCTCTTCATCCAGATATTTTACTTGTTAGTTACGAAAGCACCCGAATTGAGATGAAAAGCTTCTGATGTTAAATTTGACAGCTGCTTCTGGTTTGTTATGGATTTCCTTCTGTTCGTAACCTTCAAATTAGGGACAGTCCCTCTCCACTGCGTTGTGAGAATGAATACATTAATGACTGCAAGGTGTTCAGGTGAACGGTTTTAGAGGCCACAGAGCTGTATGTGGTGACAGATAACAGAGCTAGGTGTATACAAGGCATTAAGTCCAAGAAGTTGATGCACTTGGGTACTTCATACGTGAGAGAAACTGTGTAGCTTCAGACTAGATGAGATTCTAGGACTTAAATGTCTTTCATTTTCTTTAAAGAATATTTTCCATTACAGTTCTTCTGTAGCAAAAGCTGTCCTCATTTTCAAGTTGTAATTGCGGTTATTTCTATTGCAATATGAAAAACCACTGAAGTAACTCGATCTAAGGGTATCCTTCACTGGCTTTAATCTGGAGAAAATTCAGCTTCACAAAGTTTTTAGAATATTTCTGATTTTAAATAGAGGACTGAGCAGCTTGCTATTTTTATCTGTGTTTAATTTGGCATTTGGCTTTCCAGTTAAACTACTCTTCAGTGCACAGTAAAAGCTGCCATCAGCCAATTTATTGCAGATTCTGAGAGCACACTTTAGTGGGGACCTTCAGATGTCACCTCCTGCAGACAAGGGCCCTTCCAAAGACACCATTACTCATGTAATTGTTTAGGCTTTCACCTAATGACAAATACTAAACTTAACACGCTGGTGTTAACATTTTACTCCAAGCTCAAAGCAGCAGGAAGAAACAGCTGCTTATTTATAACTACTGTTTTCTAAAACAGTAATAATACAACATAATTAACATGTGCCAGATGACGCTACATGAAATATTTAGCAAAAGGTTGGGCATGTAACCCAGACACTTTAATCCTTTTATATCTTACAGCATCTGTTTTGCCTGGTTGGGACCCAGCTGCACACAAATCCACAGTTATGTAATAAAACCAGTTTGCTATGTCCTGCACGTTCCAGTGGCAGCTATTTCAACACCGTTAACGAGACCTGAAGGCTCTGAAATGCAGTTACTGCAAGGCACACACACTCTGCTAACAGAAATACAGATTTTACATGATAACCTTATGTTAGGAACACCAGGTGCAGTGCAGTGGTGAATTGAACCAGTTGTCATCCAAAACTACAGAGTTGCAATTTCAGTACAAATATTGCCAAGTAATTTTTGGAGCACTCAGGAAACACCAGAACTCTGGTGTGTCACAAAAGAAATAAAACAGCGTTCTTTTGTGCCTTGTTTTGGGCTAAAATATATTTTTTATTTACTCTAAAATCTTGGGTTGACCACTGCATACACACTGAGCATTTCAAAATAGGAGTCATGCTGCATCCTTTCACACATATATCTTTTGATTGTGCAGTACACAAATGGATTCTCGCTATATAAAATGACCATATTTACTGCAGAGCATTCAAATCAATAGGAGTGTGCTGGAAGAAACTACTGGGTAAGCAGCCTTTTTCTGGGTGCTTGCACAGACTGCACTGTGTCTTGCACAGACATGCACGACCCAAATATGGCTGCAGGGTAAGATCACACAGAAAAAAACACAAGTTTAAAAACTAAGGGATTAAAATGCTCCAGTACTCTGTTTCAGTCATTGAGAAGATTCACAGTCTATACAGAGAGATGCACTGTTTTTCTGGAAAAGAATTTTGACAACTGACAACACACTTAATGAAATTGCTACTTTGGGTAATGCCCGTTTTAGGAAGCTATGAAGTTGCTACAATTATTTGAATTAAATAAGGACCTTATTAAATAAGGACCATTTTCCTGAGGAATATGGTATCTAGCACTTTTCATCTTGCAGCTGATTAACACTTAAACCACTTAGCCCTTATTTCCAAATCTTTTCTCTCTGTAAAATATTAATATCTCAGATGTAAACAAAGTGCCAGTTGCTTCTATTTTCTGTGGCAATGTGTACACCGTTCATTTCCATTAGGACGATTTAGGAAGAATCATTAACTGAGTTTCATAGTTCGTGCACTGAAAGTTGTCTTTTGTAGCAGATTTTATTGATCTGGTGCAGAAAAAAAAGGTGGGTGTTTTGTACAGAGTATTTATTATATATGTTATATATATGTTATATATAATATCTGTTATATATGTTATATATATATATGTGTTATATATATTATACACGTTATATGTTATTATACATATTATGTGTATCTATATCTATAATATATATATATAAATGGAAATATCCTGGGTCTTTGTAGCTTGCATCAGTTTTCCTATTTTTGGTTAAAAGTTCCAAAATATTCTGATTTAGAAACTTCTAAAAACCCTATTCTTCTAGAAACTTTAAAAAATAAAAATAAAAAAAAAAACCAAAACCAAAAACAAAACACCACAAAAACCTACTGTTTCATACGAAACGGAAATTAAAAGTTAGTTTAATTTTCTTTCTTTTTCGTTAGAAGTCACTGAAACTTACACCCTCCCACGAGTGCGGTGTGGAAGCAGCAGATGCTGCGCGGGGTGGTCAGCCCGGAGTTGTTCTACGGGCGCGGCGGGGACGAGCCTGAGGGAGCGGCGGTACCTGCCGGGAGCTCCCGGAGCGGCTCGGGCAGCCCGGGGGGCCGCGGCGGGCGGAGTGCGGGTGTGTGGAGGTGTGTGGGGGTTCAGGTGTGGGGGGGTGCAGGTGTGTGGGGGGGTTCAGGTGTGTGGGGGTTCAGGTGTGGGGGGGTGCAGGTGCGGGACACTCGAGTCCCCGCGGGGCCGGGACCGCCGCCCGCGCCCTGCGCTGGTTCCCGCCCCTCGCGCCCCCTCACGGCCCCCGCGGGGCGGGCCCAGCTCCGCCCGGCTCCGGCCGCTCCCGGCTGCGGGGCTCGGAGGCAGCGGGGCCGTGCCCCAGCCATGGCCGGGCGTGGAGCGGGGCTGCGGGGCTGCGGCCGCGCCACCCTGCTGCTCCTGCTCCTGCTCAGCTGTCTCTGCGCGCCCCTGCTCGCCCAGCCCGGAGTCCCGCAGGCGGGTAAGGCGGCGCGGGGCGGCCCCCGCGGGGTGAGGGCCGGCGGGGGAAAAGGCGCCTCAGCAGGAGCCGGGAGGGTGTGGGAGGGCAGGGCACGGTCGGCCGGGGGTCGGAGCCCTCCCGGCGCTGTGCGGGTCCGCCGGGGATGGAGGGGGTGGTACCGCGGCCCGGGGGCTCGGGCGCCGCTGCCTCCCCCGGCTGTGCCCGGCTGGGAGCGGTTCGTGAGGGGAAACGGGCGGGATTTGCGTGTGGGGGGAGACGCCGCCGGGGCCGGGGCCGCCACGGACCTGCTTCGCTTCCCACGGCACCAAGTTTTGGCCGGACTCGGCTGAGGTGCGGCTGGTGCCGAGGGGGAGCGGGTCCGGCGGGGGCTGAGCAGCGCCGGGGGAGCTTCAAAAAAGGGAACGGGACCTGCAGAGACCGCGGCCGGACCGCCTCGCCGGGGCTGCCCCGGGCACAGAGGGGAAGGTGCCTTTGCCAAACTACGGCTTTTCAGGTGCACGTCAGCCTCGATTGCCACACATTTCATTACACAGCGGTTATGCTTTCTAAATGCGTATGTATTGTGATACACTTTAAGGATTTCGAGTGCCACGGCTTTCCCTTTTTGCTCTGCTCACTGGTACAGCTGTAGGTCTGTGTGCCTGCAGCTGGTACGGAGGTGAACTTTCAGAATATATTTTAGTAATTGCAGTTTCGCGTATGGATGCGACTGCACATAAAACCAACCCTCTTAAGAATTTATAACAGAACTCTCTTTAGTTTGGTCGTGCATTATTTCTTCGACTTCGAAAGAGTCAGTCTCGTAATTCAATCAGGGTGTAACTTTCCAAGCTGAAGGATGTAAAACAGCGTGTGAATCTGGAGTGTTTATAAAATTACACAAAGATTAAAGGAGCAAAATCACTCGTCAAAGATTTATTTAGAAACAGTTATTTTAAAGCGTTGCTTGTATATGATTTATGGGTACATTGCTAAGAGTTTTGCAGAATGTCTTGAAACCATAACTGCCATATTTACAGGCAGAAAGAAAATGAATGAAAAAATGAATTTGACCTTTTTTTAAATATTAACTCAAAATTGGAAAAGTGGTTGTAAGTATGGTTTGTGGAAAGTTGATTGTGTTGATGTCTTGGTTTTAATTCAGCTGACAAATACTCAGTCTCTTATTGCTGAAAGATTATTCTTTGTCTCAGCATTTGGAAAAGTGTTTTTCATCATGAGAGAAGATATTGCTGTGCAAAATCATTTTGTTACATTATGTGATTTATATGACTACATGTAATTACCCACAGTTGTCAGGTTAAGCCCAATTTGGCCTTTTGGCACAAACCAGCAGTTTTGACTTCATTGAGAACTGATCATACAGAGTAAGGATAACATTTTGTCTTCACAATTTGTTTGCTGTAAAATAACACGAAATTTGCTGTAAGAGTGCTTGTAAATTAATTTGGTGTTTTCTTTCATTAGTCGTGAACTAACATTTTGTCTTGGATAACTCTGAATTGTTGAGGCAAAATACTTGCTGACTTAAAGTAAAATTCAAATTATGAGTTTTGTTCCTTGCACTGAATCTTAAACTAAGAGGTGAGACTTAACTGCCCAAAAAATGAGGTTACCAAGCACCTCTAGCACTGCTGTGCTGCAGACCTGCGGTGGTGTTTCCTCAGGAGTTCATGCACCCAAACGTTTTCCAGTCATTTTAACAGAGCAGATCCTTCTCCCTGCCCTAAAGGGAGCTGCAAACCTTCCTGCTTGTATGGGTTTCTTGTGATTTTCCTCTTAAAATATTTTGTGCTTTCTTTAGAGATTCTTAGGAAGAAAAACATGAGCATTGATTTGCGGAGAAATGTCTGTGTTGATTTGTAGAGGGAACTGTGGAAGGAAGTACTTGCAGTTTCCTAGTTTTTAGAATGGTAAAACCTGGGGTTTGTGTGATGTTACATGTTCTGAAATCTTCTGCTCTGTATCTAGTTTTGAGCAGAGTACTTGATTTCTGAACAGAGTCTCTGATTTCAGTGAGCTGTAGGGTTGTGTGTTCCGGTGTGTCCAGGACTGGAATTGAGCTGGGTGGGCAAAATGCTGCTGTGGCAGAAGGAAACGCCAGTGGCTGCACTGGCAACTTGTGAGGAGCCCCAGCCTGTGTCTTATTTACACAAATCCTGGATTTGTGTTCACTTCCGTGATGCACAGCCTCTAAATTTATATGTATAAATGGTTCTGCTTATAAGATTCTACATCCTTGTTCTTCCTGTTTCTCCCTGAGCTCTGCACTTGTATGGACCCTGTTTGCTGCTTGTTCTCAGCATTTCTCAGTGCAGTCTTCACAGTCCATCTTCAGTCCTTAATGACAGATCAGCAATCAGTGGAAAGGATGAAATGATTAAAAACGGTATAAAGAGAGATGACAAACCCCTGGATCCGTTACAGGAAAAGTCCCCCCGATTTCAGAGTGGTGGGATTTTCCCCCTGAGGCAGCCTTTGGCTGTGCCCCGGCTGTGGGGCAGGGAGGAGGAGCCCGGGGCAGCTGAGTGGAGAGTCGGGAGGAGATGCTGTGCCAGGGCACAGCCCCCGTTGGACTGCAGGAGGCTGTCAGTCAGGAGGTGCTGCTGGCAGCAGTGTCACCAGAGAGGTCACGGGCTGTGTGTTCCACGGGAACCACAGCACAGCTATTCAGAAAGGAGTGCTTTGTGCTCCAATTATCTCCTAATCTAAAGAGTGACCACCAATTCGTATCTACTTCTTGGTTAGTTACAAACTACATGGCAATACATTATTCTGTTACTAATCAAACTTGTAAATGTGTTCAAAACCATGGGCCATAATTATACCTTGATGTTAAGCAACTAGGAGATAGTTTAATTCTGCTTTACAATTATGAACTCAGAACTTTAATTTTTAAATTTGAGTTGGGTGTAAGAAACACCTTCCCCTGCTTTCTGTGGGCAACTCTTGTACCTCTGGGCATGTTGGTAAGTACTGAGCAGTGTTACAGTTCAAAATTTCTCATAGTTTCATGTCCAATATGTGTCATTTTATTTTGCTATTGGTTGGGCAGAGGTTGATGTGTGAGGTAAGAGGGAAGGTAGAAATCCTCCCAATAGCTTGAAAGCCCTGTATATGGGTATATATATGTACCTTTACTGTGCTTGTAGATGTAGTTTTTTAAACAGGGGAGAGAAAAAATAGTTCTGAGGAGTTCAGAATGTAATAGCTGGCTTTTCTGACCCTTTCTCAGTAAATTGGATGGAGTTAGTAATGCTGCTTTGACTTACAGACATCCCAGAAAAGATGATTTTGATCTCTCTAAATGCTTGCTGTTAATTAAACGCTTGACTGTCTGTGATTGGGTTCTTGGCAATTGCTAAAGCACGGGAGGAAAAGTAGGCCAAAAAATTGAAGACCATGCAGAAAGTGTGAGTCATGGTCCTTTGAAAAGGGAGGGGGGAGTCAGTACAGAAATAAAACTTCCATTTTATGCTTCATTTACTATATTACATGTATTTTCTACTTAATGAAGTAATGGTGGGAAATCATCTCAATAAATACGAGTGTACTGAAGGCAGGTGTACTGTATATATTCATTCACCTTCCAGGCTTGTAAGAAAATTATTAGTTGTAGTTTGTAGTAGTTAGATTTGTGGATAATAGTCTGTATGTTATGATGACACAGAGTTAAACAATATAATGTTAACTACAAAGTATGGATATTTTGCAGTGTTTATTGTCCTTAGCAGTGTTCTTTTTCATTGTAATGGTGTATGGTTATAAATGTGCATTATATATTACTTCTGAATCCACATCTTAACATAAGGCTTCTAAAAAGTGACCCTTTCCTTTTTCCCATGGACTTCCTTTGAAAATGCACCAGGTAGTGATGCAAAGGAAACCTGAAATCATTAACACTCAGCTATATCAATTAGCAAATGCTTTGAACTGCGCTGTTTAATGTGTAAGGACCAGCATTGTACCTGCAATCCCAATGTGGTTCTTAGACACATTATCTAAGGAAGTGCAGAGGAATGCAGAGTTCAAAGAAAGCTTATTCTTTGGAGAAACATGGACCGTGGTGTTCTCTCATTTAAAAACAAACAAATATTTATGAAAATACATCTGAGGTAAAGCTGCAACACTGACTGTTTAACTGGTAGTTCCTGTAAAAAGAATAGTGCTGCCAAATCATATTAACATGCTAAGAAATTTAATCCCATAATGGTACAGGAAGAAACGATTTAAAAAGATGGATTTTACAAAAGAAGACCACTTTTGTGATTTATCTGTGGCATTTAAAAAGTCTGCCATCTGCAGCACAAGTGAAATTTTGACTTGAGAATGTGAACAAGATGAATAGACATGGACATGTTTTGTCGTGCTATTCATGCATCTGTGACCCATGTAATGCTTCCTCCTATTTTCTAAGTAGTTCTTCCAAAGTACTTTAATAAAAGAAGTTTGTGAAGTGCTTAGGGAGGAAATGGTGAAACTGATTTTTTAAATACAATTTTGTCTAACATCAAGTGTTTAATTAGAATTTTTACTTAACCATTTTGTCAGAAGTGTTCTCCAGCTATTTCAGGGTTTAAAAAAAATTTGAATCATCAGTCTGCTTTGTGCATAAACATTTGTTTCCTTTGTGCAGAATCCAAATTTAGGCCATCCAGCATCCTATGTGATTTAGGGGTTGTTTGGGTGGGGGTTTTTTTTGACATGGAATATCCCACAGAGAGGGTGTGAGAAGGGTTTAAGGTGCAAGTAATCAAGTAAATGTTGTCAGTGAGGTTTCTCACTGCACAGTGCAGAGCTCCCTTTGACCGAGGCTGCAGAGGTTACCCCGCCCCAGCAAAAATGAAGCCACACAAATACAGGCAAGCTTAGAATTGCCCTTCAAAGGCTACAAATCTCCCAAGTTTATTTTAGTACAGGGAGCTTGTGGCAGGGGTGATGCTTCCATAATCTCTTGCCATCTGATTTAGGATGAGATTGTCCTCCGGGTTGTTCGTTTGCTAATCTTGCTAGTCATAGGTTTTAACCTCTTTCTGGTTTTCACAGTTATTCTGCTGCCTTAAACCTCTGACTGTGTTTTACCTGTTCTCTTCTGTACATTTTTTCTGCTTGTCACCAGTTCTTCACAATTTTGTTATTGATACGGGGGGTAACTGAGAATCACACCCTTTGTTGTAATCTTAAAAGCATGTCCACAGTGGAAAAGAGAATGAAACCCGTGCAGTCTGTGCAACAAATTAGTTGAATGGTCCTGTTAAATAAAATATGCAAGGTAGGGGTGGTTACTTACTTTACTTTTGCTAATTCTTAATATACTGTTACCATTTCCAGCCTCCCCATGGAGCTCTCCTTTGTATTAGCAGTCTTTTATAGACCAGTATGCCCCAGCTTCTTCATAAACAGAATAAACTAGAAATACTGAAAAGCGGGGATATTTCTGTGATAAGAAAAAACAGAAAAAAAATCAGTCAAACTATATTGTTAATAAATAATGGTCACTGTAATAGATCAGTGAGTGTACTGTAGGTCTGAGTGTAAAACATTTGGACAAAGATCTGTAAGAATATAAAAGCAGTAAAATAACGTGTCCCCATTTAGCAGAGCAGAGAAGTTGCTGTGTTTTAAGAGAAGCTGAATCCGGAAACAGCACATCCCCTGAAATGCTGTGTTGCTGCACAGGAGGTCATCTTACAGAACACAGAAATGGTGAAAGTGCAACTTTGCCTCTGCATTGCTTCAAGGTCAATTAATGCAGAGAGAATATCCAGCTGCACAGTCAGCCTCAAATGGTACAAAAAATTCAGTTGAGAGTTGTAACTGTAGAAGGGAAATGTAATTAATGCTAATACAAACATTAAGTATTTATGAAACATTGGGCTGAAATATACACAAACCCATCCATAATTCAGGAAATAGGGATATGGAGATAGAGAAATCAAATTGTGTCTTCAGGAAGCGTTCTTTTGGATGCCTGTAGCATGTAGGACTTGGCAAATCCGTGCATACTTACAAATGGGGAAAATTCCTTGGCTAATGAGGATATACTGAGCCAATTAAAATAAATATATTTTAACCTAATAGCTGTGAAGGCAGCCTGTACGTGTGCAACCTTGTGTTGCTGCATCATTTTTGGCAGCAATTCTTACGTGCTGTGAGTTTTCCTGTGCCCCCCTGAGGTGTGTTCAGTGGTACAGCACAGGCTGCCCTCAGCTCCCTGCTATCACACATCCCACGTGTCAGCAGCCTGGACATGGAAAGGTGTCCAATTGCAGAGCAAGTACAAATAATCCCTCTCCAAGAACAGTGGGTTTGTGAACAGGTGAAATGAGGTTTGTGTTTTGAAGCAGAAGGGTGAACTGCCTTAAAACCCAGATGTTGATTGGGCCCACAGCGAGAACCACTCAGCAGCATGTTGGTGTGTGGGAAGATCTGGGGGGAAAAGGAGTCCTGCTGCTCCCCCTTTGCTGATCCTGTTCCTTAAGTTGCATTCTGCTGTTGCTCCTCCTGTGACATTTCAGAGAAAATCCAGTTAGTATTTAAATACTAGTATTTAAAAAACTAGTTAACTAGTTTCAGTTAAAACACTAAAATCCTAGTACTGGACTGCCCCAAAGCACCAGTGCAGAAGGCAGGGAATTGCCTTGTTGGGCCCTGCAGAGCTTTGGGTGTTTTGTCCAAAGGATCTTTAGATTAAAGCCTTTTGCAGCACAGCAGAGCTGCTGTTGTCACAGTTTGATGAGCGGGAAGGAACTTAAAAACTTAGGTTGCCTGCCTTGGTTGTCTGGGCTGCAGTGGCTGCAGTCACACACAGCTAGGTTAGGCCAGCCCAAATTAATGGCTTTAGCAGTGGTAGCCAAACCTCTGCAATAAGTGCAAGTCACTGTTGGGCCAACTCTGAGGCAGCTTTTGCTGGTTGTGTTGGAATGAGAACTGACACCCTCTGCAGGTGTGACACTGCCTGATACACACTTTAGTAATCCCAGGTAATTCCAGAATTCCGGTCCTCCTCACTGTCTAATAACCTCTGATTTACTGAATGTTGATGGTGATGAACTTCAACTGGACATTGTTTCTGCTTTAATTGGTGCTTTATTTCCTTTACCTTCTTTTTTGAGAAAGATTAAATGCAACCAATGTTTTTTCTGCATATATTGGTCACTACTTGCTCTACTTCTGTTATGTTGACTAAATTTACCTCCTCTCCAAACAAAATAATGTTAAGCTTTTAAATCTCTCCTTGTATGGATGACTGTCTCCAGTTTTAATCTGTTTATGACATTTTCTGGTGCTTTTCTGTTTCTGATATATCTTTTTTTAGATGGCTGCTGTTAGTGAGCACGTGATTTCTAGAGAGGTCATGCCATACCTTTATGTAATGGCATAATATTTTAAGTCTGCTTTAAAAAGAGATGGTGGTAAACTTCTTTCTTTCGTTTGCTCTGTCCCTTAAAGTGACAATATTAATTGTTAGGTCTTTTTGGCAGTAGTTTCAGTCAGTTCAGATCTCATCAGTGAGTAGTAAAAATCTCTGTCTAGAGCATATGTTTGTGTTTTCTGGTGATTGTTCTGACCTTTGTCTGGGAACTAGAGAACCCTTCCATTCAAGGTGATGTGTGTAGTTTGTGCTGATTCTTGAGGCATCCTCGGGTGTTTCACACCACATTTGAAGGCTGTTCTTACTGAGTTACTCAGTTAGACACTGATCTTGCCTTTTTTCCCTCCCCTATCTCTGTATCTTCCCCAGGTTTCTCCTTCTCTTGTTTTTTAGGGCATATAACATTTATGTGGGTTCTCACAGTGGATAAACCTTAGACTTTGCCCTTTTTTTTTGTGTGTAGCAGGGTTTCTTCTGATGCAGTTCCATGAGAACATGTAGGTAAAAACCAGATTTTTCACAGATTCCCAAAGATAAAAGGACAGCAGTTACTCAATGAGGTGCTTGAGGACAACTTACATCTCTCCTTTAAAGTCCAGGCTGCTCTCTCTATGCAGCTTCTACATCTACAGTACTTCTTTTTCCCAAAAAAAGCTCTGCCATGTATTCCATTCTCTCAGGAGACAAAAGAATACATTTAGTTTCTACTTTTTTTGTTAGCTATACAAAGACTTTTAGCTGTTCCAGTCCTCTGCCTGTCTCCAGGCATTGAATTGACTCCTTGAGAGCTACAAAAAGAACTAGAAAGGTGCTTTCCAGTCAGTATAACATCAGGATAGGTAGAGGATGGGCTGGGAAATAGAATTGCATAAGCATTTAAGATGCAAAACAGTGTGGGGGGTGAAAGTGCTCTACAGGCAGGAGCAGCAAAGTTTATACATGATAGATCTGGCCAAACATTAGAAGAAATAACGTATAAAACATGAAATCAGTGGTAATAAATTCCTTTTTTTCATAGGTGTGTCTGAACCTTCTTTCATTGCTAAAAGTGAAGATCGTTTGTTCAAGCACTTATTTGAAGACTACCAGAGGTGGGTTCGTCCAGTGGAGCGCTTGAATGACACAATAAAAATCAAGTTTGGCCTTGCAATCTCTCAGCTAGTGGATGTGGTATGTACAGCTAATAAGTTGGAGTGGTTTTTTTCACTGACTTTAAAATTCTGGAACATAATGTCATGTGAAATAATTGTGCGTATTTTAGCTTAAACACAGTAGATTAATCTTCTGAAATTATTGTCAGTGTAATGAAAAAATGCACTGTGGATGCATGTGTGATGTCCTCATATAAACATACTTAGGGACTGGAATGCTTTCAGAAGTATATTTTGTACTCTAAATTACAGACCTCTATGAACTAAAGCAGCTATTTACCATGAATGTTGTATGCTGGTTATTTTTTGTAACATATGCTTTTCTTTATAGGATGAGAAAAATCAATTGATGACAACAAATGTGTGGTTGAAACAGGTATGTGTAAAATATTGATGAAAAATCCTGAAGCTTCGTAACTGCAAACGAAAATCTGGAAGAAACTTTTCTAAATTACTTGTATATTTAAAAAAACTTAGTTGCTGAAAAGTTTTCATTCAAAAGCTTTATTAAGAAAAGCATGGGTTGCTGTAGTGTTCTGTAAAATAGCTTTGAGTTCTTTTTCTTCTGGGATATTTGAGATTGTGGGATAAACATCACTGAAGAGTTTCAGTTTCAAAGTCGTATGTGCTTGCTATAAGGAAATACTTTTCCCTCTTAGGAACATTTGGGTTTGGGCAGAAAAAAGCCTCAAGTTTTATAATAATCAGGGTCCAGGGCTGAACTTAATTGGCAGAATTAACTTGGGAAATGCTGCTCACGAGTCATTCTTGATTTAACTCAGCAGAATGTTTGCAGACCCCAGTTATACTCACTGTTTTTGTTTGGTTGGTTGCATTTTTTTGCTTTGTTTTGTTTTTTTCCCTGTTGATTCCCTTCTTTTCCATTAACTGTAATTTCAGGCCAAGTTTTTATTTTCAGGGAAACTTTGCGACTACCTAGCAAATGTGTTGAACCACTTTAAATGAAATAAGAACTGACCTGTATATATGTTTAAAATTCTGTTTGATGGCGAATTCTTAGAAACTTAAATTCTTCCTCTTGAGCTTGTAGTTCAAGTGTAAAATTACCAAAACACTGCTGTGCTTTTAATGGTGCTATTTTTAGTGTTGCTGGTAGAAATCAAAACTGCCTTTTAAGAGTTGCATCATGATGGATTTTTTTTTTCTGTCATGAAAATGTCTAAATTGCTTCTGATTAGCTTCCAGTGTTTGGTGTTGATTCAGAACAAGCTTTTTTCAAACTTAATTTATACAATTAAATTATGTTATAGCAGCCCTTACTTATGCATACATACTCTGAAAAAGGAACTTCATATCTTAAGTTCTGTACAGAAATAACGTCAAGTGGCTCTTACAGCAGAAAACAAATACTGAGTGAGGTAACTACATGGCTGTTCAGCAAATGAATTGGTTTATACAGATTTTAGAAGCCAGTCTCACTGTTCTGAATTGCCTTATTATCTGTTTTCATCTGGTGTTGCCCTGCTTGAATCTGCTTCCCCACAGTAATGATTTTTACATCTCACATATCCACAGGAATGGATAGATGTGAAATTAAGGTGGAATCCTGAAGACTATGCTGGAATAACATCTATCCGTGTCCCATCAGATTCCATTTGGATTCCAGATATTGTGCTGTATGACAAGTAAGATTTGAGTCTTTTCACAGAAAACCCATTTCTTTTCTGACTTTGCTGTCCCAGCTGGTGCTGGGAGGCTCATTGGACGGACACGTGTGGACATTTAGTAGAGCTAAGGCTGCTGGAAGAATTTGCCTCTGAATGCAGAGGGACTTTGTTGCCCTTTTAAATGCCAGAGGTTTTGCTTTTCTTCTGTATGGCATTTCTCATCTCTTTAAATAAAGTTTATTTCCATTTCTTCATGTAAACTCCCTATTAGAAAGCAATGTCTTGCACAGTGCTGGGTACAAACAGTGTAGGGTGATGGGAGGGAAGCAGCTAATTTATACTGTTATAAGTCATATTTAGCATGGAATTGAAATTAAGTACCCTCAGCTTTAAGGGGGGGATTGGGTTGGGTTTATGTTGTTTGGTTTTTTTTTCTTTTGAAAATCCCCAAATATCAGAAGCAATAACTTTTGAATTGACCTTTCTGCTCAACTCAGGTTCATGTACAATGCTTCACATTTCCTGACCTGTTGAATCAGGATAAAAGGCTGTTGCAGTGATTGTAAATTCCAGTTTGGAGGTGGCAAACAAGTAATCTTTTACCTGCTTCATGACTTTTTTTTCCTTGATAATTATGATTAGGTCAAATTGAAAAGTACTTATGCTGCATTACTAATAGAAACACCACAGTTGGGTCATGCTGTTGAAGGTCAGGGTTTTCACAGTCCTTTCATAAGTCAGAAAGTCTGTGCAAGAAAGTTGCACAGACTTTTTAATGACTTAAAAATACTCTTCACTCTTCCAAAGCTGTTTACCTTTGTGGGATTCAGACCTAACAAAAAAAAAAAAAAAAAGACTATGAAGACAGTACCAAATTTTGGCTTTCAAGGGGGATAAGGGATAAAGAGCTGAAATGCCAATAACAAAGCATATTTTGCTAATTAAATGCACCCCAGACCCCATTGTAATTGCAGTTACTCTCTTCTTTCAGTGCAGATGGACGTTTTGAGGGAACATCTACAAAAACCGTGGTTAAATATGATGGCACCATTGCTTGGACTCCACCAGCAAACTATAAAAGTTCCTGTACTATTGATGTAACCTTCTTCCCCTTTGACCTCCAAAACTGCTCAATGAAATTTGGGTCCTGGACTTATGATGGCTCACAGGTTGATCTAATTCTTGAAGATTATGATGTTGACAAAAGAGATTTTTTTGATAATGGAGAATGGGAAATAGTGACTGCGACGGGGAGCAAGGGAAACAGGACTGATGGCTGCTGCTGGTATCCTTTTGTTACATATTCATTTATAATTAGGCGTTTGCCCCTTTTTTACACGTTGTTTCTCATCATCCCTTGTATTGGACTTTCGTTTCTCACCGTCCTTGTCTTCTATCTGCCTTCAAACGAAGGCGAAAAAATTTCACTTTGCACTTCAGTACTGGTCTCTTTGACTGTTTTTCTTCTTGTTATTGAAGAAATTATTCCCTCATCCTCCAAAGTTATCCCACTTATCGGAGAGTACTTGGTGTTCACTATGATATTTGTGACCTTGTCCATTGTAATAACTGTCTTTGCCATCAACATCCACCACCGCTCCTCGTCCACACACAACGCCATGGCACCTTGGGTTCGCAAGATATTTCTTCACAAACTTCCCAAGCTGCTCTGCATGAGGAGTCACGTGGACAGATACTTTGCCCAGAAGGAGGAAACAGGAAACACGAACGGCTCGGAATCCTCAAGGAACACCTTGGAAGCGGCTCTGGATTCCATCCGCTACATCACGAGGCACGTCATGAAGGAGAATGAAGTTCGTGAGGTGGGTGGATTGGTCCTGTCGCACTGATCCCGTGCAAGTGGAAATTAGAAAACCAAGGAATGGTTTGCTGTGCAGTGTCCTGTTAAAGATGTGCTAGGGATTTCCAGGTTTTGTGCTCCACTGAAAGCTGTGTAATTGTTTCCGCTGGGAAGAAGTGCAAGTATGGTACAATGCTGAGAATTCTTATGGATATTGGGCTGATACAGCACAGTCCTTGGGTTCTTTAAAAGTCTTTTGCTTTCTTCTAGCAGTTAGGTTCATGTTGTTGGTTACACATTGTGAGGCACTTGTGTGCTCTAACTGTTCTCTACAGAGCTGCTGAGATGAGGAGATATTTTTCCCTTGAACGTTGTACCCGAAGGCTGTCTGAACAATGCCTTATATTTTACTTATATTCGCCTTGTATTTTCAGAATAAATATGACCAAGCCGTGTTTTTCACCTTTCAATTCCAAATAAAAACAATTTCAATGCTCTAACTTATATTAGTTTAAATACAAGCTGTGGCCCTATGTAGGTCAGTTTGTGCCGAGGTCAGACATGGACTAGATGACTTCCTAAGAGTTCTCTTCTGCCCTTATTATTATTTGTCTCTAAGTTATATTAAAAGACGTCAGAGGCTTTTTTTCAGTCTGTGCATTTGCACTCTGAACTACCCTAAATGGATGCTTACACCACTTGGGTAAGAGCACTCTGAATCTGTTTTCTTTACATGCTTTTTAAACTGGCACCGTTGGTACACCAGAGACCTAAATGTAATCTGCAGGCTAGTTTAGAAATATAGAAGTCTGTGTGTGGTCTCATGATACTGCTGCCTGTTTCTGATGGCACGGCCTGGGATTATTTCAGTTTATATGGAAAAGGCTCTCTTCAGAAGCTGCTGGTTGCTAAGAGTGTTCTCACAGTCTAGGAGTAAGCAAACTCCTCTCGTGTGCCCTCTCAGGACTTGATTCTGACATTGTCACAAGGGATCCGGCCTAGATTCTTAATAAATGTGTCTGCTGTACTGTTCAAGCAGCATCTAACAGCTCTGCATTGTATGAACAACAGAAATAATTTGCTATTAAATACATAATTTCTTGTATATTATGGGTTGCTTTTCTTTCTCCTGTGAAGTTACTGTATTTGACTGTGAGTGACAAGAGAAGTGATAAGTATTTTGTTTTTCAGATGTGATGTTGTTGTGACTCTGAACCTCAGAAATTAACATACAGATGAGTGGGGATTCACCTGTGTTTTATTGCTTGGGCTCCAGAGAGTTTGCAAGCTTTAATTGCAAAAGTTGTTAATAAACACTACCCAGCTAGTGCTGTTGTAGCCTTACATCTTGGGAAGCATGAGGCTTGGGAAATGTGGAGAGCTCCAGTTCAACTCCAAGACAGTTGTTTGGCAGGGCTTTCATTTGCTTGCACAGTTATATCTGCTATACTTGCAAAACTGTGTATAGGTATGAACAATCCTATAAAAAGGAAGGTAGTCTTGGAAGTACAGTGAGTGTTGTCCCCAGCATGCAGTTCTGTGCAGCAGTAACTTCACAGCTTTCAGATCTTGTTTGTAACACAACACCTGCTCAGTACCGTAATTTTATTTATTTTATTTTTTAGTTTGGGAGGTTTAGTGTTTTTTGTTTAGGTGATGGGAGGGGTTGTTGTCTTTTTTTTTTTTTTCTTAATAACTTTTGTTTCTAGCTCCTGCCTGGGATTTCCACTTTATGCTGTCGTGTGGCATGAATGCTGCAGTGTGTTAGAAAATGGCATACCAGTTTCATCTCTCTATAGATGAGGATTTTCAGTGCTTGCCAGGGTTGGTTTCTGCATTAAAATCTAATATTGGTCTACACAGCTTACCAGTCTTCACAGGGGGCAGTTTGCTCCTCTTCTACCTCCAAGTGTAATTATAAAATGTTGTTAAACAGGATTATCTAATGAACAAGGCTGAAAAAAGTGTACTTTGAAATGATTAAGAATTGCAGGGTGTGGTACTGTATTTTCACCTTTCTTGCACATACTGACCATCTCTTGTGCTCTTTTATTTCTTAGGTTGTTGAAGACTGGAAATACATTGCTCAGGTGCTTGATCGAATGTTCTTATGGGCTTTTCTTCTGGTTTCAATCATTGGATCACTTGTGTTGTTTATTCCTGTTATTCATAAGTGGGCAAGTATAATAGTACCTACACATATAGGCAGTACAAATGCATAAAAGATTTTTGGAGCTGTCTCCTGCTAATATGGCTCCAAAGAGTTTTGCAGTAGCTCTGTTTCCATGCTCGTTCTTTGTAGGCACGTTTCTGATAGAGTGAAAAAAACACAAACATTCCAAAACTAGAAAATGAGGATTATATTAAAGCATGGCATTCCTAGGACACATAGAAATCAGTTTGCTTATTGCCAGTCTACTAAGTTACTTCTAAGCCAGGTCAGAATTAAAAGAACTTTCTCAAGCACTTGCATGTATGATTTATGAAAAAAGCATACACTGACACCTACTGCAAAATAGAAGGATTTAAATTTTTTTAATGATGATCACTGTAGTCCAATTATTAAATTACTATATAAACTGTTATACAGAGTATTATATTTGCAGTTACACAGTGGAGTTGCTTATTTCGATTTACTATAGTATAAAAAGGAGAATTTTTATCAGCTCTCTTTAATGTGCTGTAAGAGTAATTTAAAATAATAGAAAAAATGCAAGTTAAACTTCCTGCATGTCCAGTATACAACTGAAAATAGTGATTTGGCCATGTTTTGCCTTTATAAATTTTCAGTGGAATTTGCTGCTAAATTGTAGATCTTGTCAGTTCTGTGATACTAACATGAACATTCAATAAGCCTTAAAATGCCTAAAGCACATGTGTATATTGATGTCTCCATCAGCTTTGGAAAGGAAGGCAAAGACAGTTCCCAAGTTGCACAAGGGCTGGAACATTCAGGTTTCTTTATCCTTGATGAAGAATTTGATACAGTTTGTAACTTGCAAACTTGTTAATTATTTCCTGTCTTTGTGTGTTTCTCAGAATTAAGTTTTTAAGCAGAGGTTTTTGATTTTTTAATTTTAAGGAATCTGGGGGAATGTCTTTCTGAAGGAAAGGTTGTTGAATTATTATGCCATTGAACCAGATACAGATGATTAAGTTTTCACACATTTGTTAAACTGAACTTAAGAGAGCTGCCTTCAGTAGGTTCTCTTGCTTATAAAACCACATGTAACTCTTAAGCAGCAAGGACTTCAGCTTTCCATTCTTTCTTTTTCCTGAGATTGTTGAAAACAAACTTGCAAGTTTTCAATTATTCCATTAAAGTCTATTCTTTACGTTGATTCCAACGCTACCTTTCTTCCTTTCTTAAAAGGTTTATTTGTGGAAAAGACTAAACTAGTTGAGTGTTTTCCCACACCAAAGTTTTGTCAGTGCTCTTCAAAATGTAGTTGTTATCCTGTAGGACTAGCAGAGCAATGCCAAGCTAGAGCAAGTCTGGGGAAGTTTTTGTTTGCTTAAGTTACTACCTTAATAATAACAGGTGTAGATGAGAAGTTTTAATGTAAATGGTGGTATCTTCGATAATATAAGCTTTTATAGTGGTTATAAATTTGAAAACCAGACACATACTCCCCACACACCCCCCAGAGCTCCTTTAGAATAGCCCTGTTTGATTATAATAGTGATTGCTTATGCCATAACTTATATATAACTGAATATTTAAACTTATATATAACTGAATATTTATTTCAGATTGTCTTAAGCTGTAGGATTTTTTTGTGTTTTTAAGGCTCACAGGTGGAGAAATGATGCCAGGCAAGCCTTTTTTTTTTAATAACAATTTATAAATAATTCTGATTGTAAAGGGAGTTACTCTTCTTCAGCTACCCAGTTACATTTGGCATTGGATATCTGTGTTTCCTCTACTGCCATCATAATTTTAAAGGTGAGCTTCAAAGATTACCTGTTTTAATCCATTAATATAAGAATTTTAAATTCCTTGGTATTACTAAGATTAAACAATGCATCAGTGACTTCTCTGTGTGGAAGTTGCAGGAATACTTTAGAAAGCTTGTTTCCTGTTCAAACACAAAATTTCCTTTATAGTCTTCCTTGGGTTTGAATTACTGAAATTTACTCTTACCCAAACAGAAAGCAAAGTAAGTAAAAAAGTAGATTATAAATATATATATATATATATAATTTTATTAACTCTCCACCTTATCTCTTTCCCCTTGTCAAGTGATGTCTGTAGACTGCCCTGATGGGCAGCACATTGCCCAATGGAGTCACAGTCCTTATAATAATTCCCAATTTTTGCAAATGCATGAATTTCTTTTAGTCACTTCCACAGTCTGATCATGGTAGATTTAGAGCTGACCCTGGAATCCTTGGGGTCTGCAGCTTATCAGGTGTGTCTGAAACAAGAGAATGTTAACAGACTCAGAGAAATGCACCTTTATCCTGTAACTTATAATGAATGTATTGAACTGTAGGCAATGCTACCTTATCTAGGTTTTTGTTACTTGGTCAAAATAAATGGAAAAAAAGGCACCATTTTCAACAGTTTGATTCTCTTTATTTTCATAAATGTCACACCACTCGATACACTGTATTTCCAAAAGGTTGGTACAGAGAGAACAGTTAATATTTGTACAAAATATGTTCTCATTACAGTATTTTGTTGCATTCTTTATTCATGCTCTTAAATAACTTGCAGTTGCTGATTAAAAAAATGAAGATATATATGCCTAAGCAGTGATTTTTAGCATACTTTACAGGACTATTTTGTGTCTACCTGCCTTCCCTTGTCATAAACCCCTTTGCCTCTGTATCCAAACTGTCCCATCAGAGTGTTTTGATCCTTTGCACCACCTGCAGACTGTCCCAGCATGTGTTTGACTTGTACACAACTCTAAACATCACTAGGTTTGAGTAGCTTTGTTTCCTGACAGTCTCCACATCCATTACACTATGGGGATGTGCAGAGTTTACTTCATGGCTGCTCTGTTACCATCATCTGCTGTTTAAATCTGCTTTCCTTCTGGAACAAACCTGCCCGCGCTCCTTTCCTCCCACGCTGTGGGGCAGTTTACACTCCAGGGGGTGATGTCTGCATTCCAGCACCTTGGTACTTGTGCCTTCCCAGCCATCCCATCCACGTGAGGGCATTCATGGAACTCAGGATGAACTTCTTCCAGAAGGTCCTGTCATGGTCTCAAGACTCTTGGTGCCAGACTCACGAAAACAGCCCAAAGCATTCAACCCTTCTTTACTTTCCAAATACTCATGTAATTTTCCATTTCTTTATTCACCCCTTCTTAAACCATTCCTATGAAGTTTAATGTTCTACCTCCATCACTTCCTGTTGTGGCAAGAAGTAGCTGTAAAAGCACAGCTCATGTTCCATGGAGATTAGCTGTCATAAAGGTTCAAAATCATTTCTTTTCCCACGCTTTTAACAAAGCCTTCTTCATCAAGCAGAGCTGAGAGTTCCTTATTCTGCTACACATGGAGGAGACATGGGGTGCTGGGGTGGCGATACAGAGTTGGTTGGCAGTTTTATTTGATTTCACAACGTATTATTTAACCTTTACATCTCATCTCCAGCCATCAGAGGTTGTAAAAACAACCCTGCTGTTCCTAGAATACATACCAGGATGAAAACCCACAGAAAAATACGGTCGATGACCATGGCAACGTATTTCCAATCATCCTGAATCTGGAAAAAGAAAAAAAAAAAAAAAAAAAAAAGAATAGCAAGTTGGCATGTTTATTAGGTCAATAATTTGCATTAGCAACTAGTGCCATTTTATATAGATTTTTCTGTGTGTAGGTATCTTTCATGCTACACAACTTAATAATAATATAATAATAATAATTATATTATTAATAATAATAATTATATAATTATTGTATATATAATTATTATTATTAATAACTGACTAATTCATCTTGAAGAAGCTTTGTTTGAATATGCTCTTTGTGGCAAAGCCAAAAGCTGCTACTTCAAATACAGGAAGTTTTTCACCAAGACACTGGACTTGAGGAGGTACAACTTCTCTTCTCTGTGCCAAAAATGAAAATGTAAAGCTTTACTTTCTCAGGTGAAGAGGTTTGTCCAGAAAACTTGACTGAAACAGACTGCTCCTACTCATCTTTAGGCAGTATGTAAAAAGCAAAAGCTAATTGATATATAGTTATTTGGTACTTTTCTTATGTAGTACTGAAGTTTGATTGTTCTCCTGCATGGTGTAAAATTCATCTCTGTACTTTTCCTGTAGAGGAGGTTTCAAAAAACCCCAGATTTTTTTTCTAATTTTTTTTCTTTTTACAATGAGTGTTATAACAAGAGTGACACTGAAATATTATATGTGCTATATATTAACAGTAACCAGGTGATCATTTTAGTTCCCGTTGAGATTGCAATTTAAATTTTTACTTTGTTTTTCTTCAGGAGCACTAATAAATGAATAACGCGTTAGTTGGTTTTGAAATTCAGGCTTTTTAGCTTACAACTTGTTTGTTAGGGCAGACTTAAAAACCCAATGCAACCCTGTATTTTTTGTACCAACTAAATATAAATATAGCTCTGATTTCAGCACAAATGAAGTAAAGTTAGAATGAGATTAAGTGCTATACTGCAGAGGGTTTAAATTCTGTGATAATTGTGCGGGGTGGCTACTGCTCATAATATGTTTGAGAAACATGATAGAGAGAAAGCTTTCCATTTTTGTTTTTTTATTGCATTAAGATGCAGCTTTATGAAAGATGCTGGTCCCAGTCTTGCAGCAGTTGCCTCATTTAGCTACAGAACTTTATTCTGCAGCAGCAACAGAATGAACAACATCATCTCTATGAAGGACATTCACTCGTGGTTTTGTTGTTGATGGTAAGCTGTGGGAGGGAGAATGTAACTTCCCAAAGGCCACAGAGTCAGCAAATTCCACTATTAAGATTATGACTTGGAAAATCCTAACTTTAGCTCTGGTGGGATGGATGCTCTCCTATGTTCCCCCAGCAATGGTGACCTTAACATGCCTCATCCAGTATTTATACTGTCAGGAAAGAGAATGTTGTGCAGCAGAGCTGCTCCCCAGTTATATCAATTCAAAATTGCACATGCTTGTACACAGCTTGGGTAATTTACTTTTATAAAATAACAGTCTCTGTTGTTTTGGGGTTTTTTGCTTGTTTGTGTATTTGAGATTTTTTTTCTTACAAAAGACTCCAATGACAAAAGGCATCTGCAGTTTGAGCAATACTAAAGTATGTTCTTACCTCTTTTGCTTCGTTCTGCATTTTCATATTTTCTGCAATATATTTCACACTTTCAATAGCATCTCTCATTTCTGGTGACAGAACTGAAAACGAAAGCAGGGGATCTACAGACTCAGAGCTTGAACTCCTGGTGAGGTTGCCACTGAAATCCGAGAACTTGGTGCGTTGGTACTGGCAGCAGCTGCATGCCATGTCTTGACACACAAAGCCATCTTTGCAGCATTTGGCTTCAGAACTGCTGAAGCAATTAAGGTTTGAAAACTCAGAAGTGAACGGTGGCTTTGGCTTCTGGTTGTTGTCTTCATCACTGGCAGGCCTTGTCATGAACATGATCCTGGGAAGTAAGTTCAAGAAAATGGTTCTCACCCACACGGGCATCGTGTGTGTCTTGGGTGTTCTGTAGTGCACATTCAGCACAAACACCGTGATGACAATTGATAGAGTTACAAATATCATGGTGAAAAGGAGGTATTCCCCTATAAGGGGAATTACCAGGGAAGTAGAAGGTATGGTTTCTGTGATAACAAGGAGGAACACTGTTAAAGATAGAAGGACTGATATGCAGAGTGTCACCTTCTCACCACAGTCTGAGGGCAAATAGAAAACTAATACAGTCAGAAAAGAAATCAGCAGACAGGGAATAATCATGTTGATGGTGTAAAATAAAGGTAAACGCCTAATGTAAAGAGAATATGTGATGTCTGGGTATATCTCTTCACAGCAGTTGTATTTGATGTCATGTTTATACCCAGGAGCTTTAATAATAGCCCATTCTCCACTCTCCCAGTAATCTTTCAGGTTCATTGTGGAGCCAATTAAAACTAAGTCAATTTTGGCTTTATCATAAGACCAGGAACCAAACTTCATGGTGCAGTTCTGATAATCAAATGGGAAGTAGGTTACATCTATTTTACATGAGCTTTTAAATATAGCTGGAGGTATCCAGGTCACATCACCCGTGTATTTTAGTAGGGCCTTTGTCTTGTCATCAACCTGGAAATCCCCAACTGCACTGTAAAACAAATAAAAATAACAAAAATTAGAATTATCTACTCCAGGTATTTTCATACATTCAGATCATATACATTAACTCTTTAATCTGCTTTGAGAAAGTCAGCAATTACTTGTTGACTTGGAGCTGAATTGCATGTGCAGGACTGAGCCAGTGGCCACCATAAATTTGCACAGTTAAACTGGAACAAACAGCTGTATAAATTTACCAGGGAGGAGTTGAAAGGGAATATTATTAATTCCCTTATTAATAATATGGCTCAGTGCAATCAATATTCAAAATGGCAAATAGCAGACTGCAAATGGCAGTTCAGCTAGATAAGTCTCGTAGGTCCCTTCCAACTGAACTATTTTATTCTGTTCTATTCTAGATCAATCAAGCACATCAGAACCCAGGGGCTGATAAGAGGATACCTGTATTACTGGTATTCCCACCTCTTCTGTGGACAGTGCAGGTAGTAACTGTTGAAAGAGGGATTAGGGTTGGGGTGCATCTTTGCCTAAGGAGAGTATTTGGTGAGGGTTTTTTTTGAGTCCCTCTTTGCTATCTTATACGATCCATGTGACAATTTCAGTTGTTTCTATGAAGAAGTAAAACTAAAAAAGTAATCTGAAGTTTTAAGACCACCATTAGAAAAGGAGTGTCATCGCTGTTGATCCATAGACCTAAGTTTTGGATCTGGGTAGGTAAGTCCATCTCCCTGAGAACTGCTTCCCGACGTGGCAGAGGGAGCCACTGAGTTGTGGTTTGGCTCCTCAGTGTCTCAGCAACTTACATCTAAAGGAAACTTTATCTGTGGCTTTTATATGTCAGCACTGTTATTAGAAAGGTTGTGAATTTAAATTGTGAATTTAACTGCTAAAAAGCTGGAAGTTGCATTTTTTTTCAGTTAAAAGTCTGACTCACAGACAAGAACTCTGCAGTCTAAGGGAATTCCTGCCAGCTCCCCTGGTAGACAGTGATACAAATAACAGTAAAAGTGAAGGGGGAGAGCCAGGTTCACTTTGGCTTGCCCACTTGCAGCTCCAGGTTAGAGCTGGCTCCTGCCCAGGGATGCTGGTGGAGCTGGCATGGAGGTGAGGACAGCAGTGGGGGATGTGGGACACAGGTGTGGTGGAAAGCAGGCTTCTCAGTGTATTCAGGGAACTTGCTGCTGATTTTTTTTAAAACTGGTAACATCACCCCCCTTCTTCCTGAATTAAGGAGATAAATATGCAAGAGTCTTACTTGTTATATAAAACAATATCTGGCTTCCAGATCTGGCCAGATGGTACTCGGATGAATTCAGCACCTCCATAGTCTGCTGGATTCCACCGAAGCTTGTAATCATTCCAGATCTAATTATGGACAAAATGAGTCTGCGTTAGGTTTGTGAAGAAACTGAAATTCAGTGGACTAGACCTGAACCAAGTGTTGTCATATCACTCCTAGGGTTGTTTTATTTTGGATACACAGTGTTTAGCTGTTTCTTTAACAAACACATATGTGTGGTGTTTGTTCATATGCAGATTGTAGGTGGGCCTAGATATGACCTTGTTGGTCATATCTAGATGTGACTTACATGTCTGTGACTCTGTGCTGGGAATGTCTACTCAGCAGTTGAAACAAGGTGAAAGGAGTAAGACTCTTGTCAGAGAATGTAGGACTTTAATAATAACTTCAGTCTCAAGAAACCAGGTATCTGTGAGATGGTGAGAACAAATTCGTGGAGGCCGTGGGGGGTAGGTGTGAGCATCGAGTGAGGGACTCGGGGTATGTGGGTCAGAAACAGCTGCAGGGTGTGGTTGCTCAGTTCAGTAACAGCCTCGGTCCTCAGGGCTCGTTAAACCCCGCTTAAACAGAATTGAATATCAAGCTGAAAGCGGGAACTAAGCTGGTTATTCAGCTGACTGCAACAGTGAGTTAACTGCATTTTTAACCTCTAAAGACCCTTTTTAAGTGAGGCAAACACTTCTGGTTTCTTCTCACTTTCCGGGAACCAAACAGCACCAAGTGATGCTGTGCGGGACAGCCGTGCCGAGTGTCTGCCAAGGCAGCGCGTGTGGGAATCTTGAGAGCAAAATTGTTTTATTTAGCGACTCCCGGACGGTGTAGCAGCGCTGCTCCGCTCCCGTCCCATCCTATCCCATCTCTTCCCATCCCTTCCCGTTCCCCCGGGCAGAGCGGGCCGGTGGCCGCCGGGAGGCAGCAGAGCGCCAAGGACGGGAACGGGCGGCGCTGCCGGCGGGGAGACCGGGATGCTGCCCCGGGAATGCCGCCCGGGCATCCTGCCCCGGGATGCTGCCCCGGGAATGCCGCCCGGGGATCCTGCCCCGGGATCCTGCCCCGGGAACGCCGCCTGGGGACCCTGCCCCGGGATCCTGCCCCGGGAATGCCGCCCGGGGATCCTGCCCCGGGAGTGCCGCCCCGGTGCTCCCCGAGCCCGCAGACCCCTGGCAGGGCGGGCGGCTCTCCCCGGCCCGGGTGCCCCGGAGCACTCCCGCGCTGGGGGGAAGGTGGGTCGGTGCCGGCGCGGCTGTCACTGAGCGCTACTCACGTGCTTCAGCCACAGGTTGGTTTCCATGATCTGGTTGACTTCGTCCTGGAAGAGAGAGTTGTGTCGGGAGAGCTGTGTCGGAACAGGCGCCGGCCCCGCCGCGGCGCCCGGTACTCACCACCTTCACCAGCTGCGACATGGACACCTCGAACTGGATGATGACCGGGTCCGAGACGTTCTTGACGGGGCGCACGAACTTGTTGTAGCTCTCGAAGAGCGCCGCGTAGAGCCGGTGCTCGGCCTCGGAGCCGCCGCAGCCTGCGGAGGACACGCGGTGAGCGCCGGGGCAGAGCCCCCCCGTCCGCCCACTCAGCACCCCCCGGGCTGGGCACTGCCCGAGCCTCGCCTAAGTGGGCAGTACCGTGCCGGGGGGGCGTCAGCTTGGGCTGGGGAGAAGAAAAGCAGCGAAGGGTAACGCTGTGATAGAGGTCTTCTCACGCACATCTCTGCAAATGAGTTAAAAAGTTTCGGGGAGTTACTGAAGAACTGGAGGTACAAAAGCCCTTTCCCCTCACAGGCCCGGTCCCCTAGACCTGGCAAAGCTGTGGAGCACAGGAAGGGGAAAGTGCAGCCCAACAGACCAGGCCGCTTGTGAAAGGTCAGAACGTTTTGCAATAGGAGGATTCCCAGGAAACAAATCTGCTTTCCAGCCTGAGTCACGATTGTGTGATTATGGCAAGGATAACAGCCTGCTTCTTAAAATATAAAGAAAAGTATTAAAATTTATTAACTGTTATATTCAAAGACTTTTCAGCACATTCAAAGAAATGTGCTAATTACCCGTTTTTTATTCTAAGTAGTTTTTATTTATAATAGATTCGTATTGTCCCTTTGCCACTCACAACTGCAGTTCATGGTACCCTGTGGCCTACAGAAAAACTGCAAACTGAAATTCTAAAAAATTAGGGTTCTTTACTTGTTTCGGGATGAGGTGTGAGAGCCTGTGTTTTACGTTACCTTTTTCCTCTTTAACTTGCTAGGCAATAACCATCCTAATGCTATTTAAAAAGGCAGTGGTCTTTTATTTTTAGAATCATCTCTTAAAACTCTCTTAAACTCATTCCAGACAACACATCCCTATGAACTCCAACTGAAAAGGAAAACGAGGCCTGTTTTGTCATTAATGGATGGCACTATGCAAATTTGGCAAAGGCATGAACTGAGGTCTGTTGAACATATTCTACAGTTCCCGTGAAACACAAATATGAATCTACAGATTTGCAAGGACGTGGGGGGTTTTTGTCAGTTGTTTTTCAGCAGAGAAAGAGGAGGGAGGCAGAAGTATCTGCAGGTGACTGATCTGAAATGTTACACAAAGCAGGTGTTACTTTCCAGTCTTTGTGAGTCCTCCCCTCTCTCTAGAACAAGAGGGTCCCTCTCAAGTGAATCTACTCAGCTAAAAGTTCGTTTGTTTGGGTTTTGGTTTGTTTGGGTTTTGGTTTGGCTGATTGGTTTTTGCCCCTCTCCCCTTCTCTTGCTCACTTAGAGAGCAATTTTGTTTTCAGATTAGTGAAATCATTCAAGCCAACTTGCAAGCTAAAAAATGAACGCTTTTGTAATTGCCAGTCTTGTCCATATTATTTATTGATATCTCTTATCTCTCATATCAAGATTTCCTGGAATAAATACTCTCGAATCTTTTAGGTAAATAATTTCAAAAGCTAGATCTTAACGACTCTGTTATAGTCAATCCCAGATTGCCAGCCTTTTTACATGTCACTAGCATTAATTAAATCCAGCATCCACCGTCTCTAGAGAAGTGCACTAATGTGGGTTTTTTTATTTGAATATTTTGGTGCTTTCCATATCTGCAGAGAGAAGATGGGCTGTTTGCAGCTTGTATTTGAAGCTCTTTAACGTTGCCACTTTCTGGTGGTCTTCTCTGCAATATGTGAAACCACACCTTTACGTGTAAGGTGCTTTTCCTTAAAGTTAAAATGGCTTTGTGTGTCCTGTTTGGCATCTTTAATCAGGACAATTAAATACTTTACAACGATAAACTTTAAAAACCCACCCACCGAACAACAAACTGTGTAACAAAAAGAGCTGTACTAGGATTTAGCCCTTAGCTTGGAGTGAGCTTCTTAAAAATAATTTGCACCAAAGCCATCTCCTGTCCACCTTTTCGACCCCCCCCTTCACCACCAAACAGTAACAAATGAAGGATCACTCACCTTGGCAGAGGAAGCAAAGAGCAGCAGTCAGGAGGAGAGCGGGGATGCTCTCCATGGTGTTATGAATTACTGCCTGTCGACAGAGGCTGTTGGAGACGAGCGTCGCTGCCAGGACTGTGCGAGCACAGGGAGCAGGGAGAGCTGCGCTCCTCCGATGCGTGAAATGCCTGAAGCAGCAGCCGGCAGGACCCTGAACAGCTCTGCGCAGTGAGCTCCCATTGGGGTTGCTGTGCTGCCCCCTTCCTGGCTACCCGGGCTGTCAGAGCTGGGGAAATGGCAAACAGATTGCAGGCCAAACAGATGTTACTGTAGGCAAAGAGCAGTCTTCTGGCAAGGATAATGGGCAAGAGTCCTTAAAATGGTGCATAAATGAGCCTGGTAGTCTGACGGTGCTAAAGATTTTTCCTGTCAGCTGCTCTGTAGGATCCTTCTCTACCAGAAGCTCATAACAATCTACTAAGGGAAGTTTAATTAATAAAAATCTTGTAATTGAATTGTGCTGAAATGAATATTGACATTAGGGATGCCTGATTTAGCAGTGAACTGAGATCTTGGGACCTGCATTTACAATTGTGCTGTTAACATCGAGGCTTTTTTCCTGCCCGTGTCTCGTCTCACAGGCGCATGTGCTGGGTGCTTGGCTGTATAAAAAGGATGTGCTATTCCCAGGAGTAATTAAAGGCATGTGCAACTGTTGACAGGATCTAAGCCCAGAGTGGTAAACACAGCAGCTGGGATCTGGCAAGAGCCAGGGCTTTGAATGGAGAATTAAACTTGATCAAACTGGTGAGAATAACTGTCTTTAGGCCATTCCTGCTTTTGTTGATCAGGAAGGTGAAATTTGAGAAGGGAATAAGAGCACAGGATCCCACAAAACCTCATTGTTCATGGAGAAGGACACTGGGAAGAATGGGGAGTTGTGTTTGAAGTTCAGTCATAAAATCCTGATTTACAAAGGGACTCATTCCCCAGATGCCCATCAGCTTCCTTGTTAACTTCTGTCACCTTTTGTGTCCCCCCACCCCTTGGATGACCAGATGTGCAAGGCTTGCACAGCTGCACTCATCTGTGTGGAGGGAGGGAGGGAGCAAGGGGGAGAGAAAAATGTGGGATTCCACCCTCATTTTTAGGACTGATGAGAGAGAAGCCCTGCGGGACAGGAGCTGCACCAAGAGGTGCTTCACTCCCTGCTCTTAGGGGTTGGTAACCAGTGACCCCTTTGCTCTGTGTTAAGAGGTAACACAGGGAGAAAGAGCACCAGGCTGGGCTCAGCTCCTGGCACTGAGCTTGTTTATCCTGTTAGCCCTGTCTCTCAGAGCATCATTCACTCTGTCCCCAGACACATGCTCTTATGATAATTTCTGTAATTCTATTAGCTTGGAGGAAATAGGCTTTACTGTCCATTTGATTTTATTTCTTTTTTTTTTTTTTCCAGAGAACTCGGCTGTTTGGTCTTTTAACTTAACCCTTTGTGGGTACTTTTGTCTTTGCCTTTCCAGGACATTGAGGCTAAATGCCTTCCCTTTCTGCTTCCCTGCTATAAGCAGCATTATAACTGAGATTTCTGTTTGTTCTTTTTAATCCCAACTAGAAATGAGTTAAAGCTTCAAAGACAATATCATAAACTCGTATTCCCCAAAAGCCAGTGCTTAGCCTGGATAATTTGGAAACATCTGATCTGCAGAGGAAGCAAAGAGCCATTACATCAAGAGACACAGGTACTTCAGTTTAATTAGCTGAGTTACTGAAATTTTCAGTGGTGTTTATGTGGCACAGATGTTTTGTTTCCAACACCCCATGCTGGAGGTGCTGGTGAAATCAGCTCAGGATTGTGGTAGGATTATTTTTATGGCCAAGGGAGAGTGATGTGATGAGAACACGTCACCATGACTGCATTGCAGAACTACATAGAAGAAGAATTTGTCTGATTAGGGGGAAGCTGATCTACCCAAGAAGATCTGCAGTAACAGAGTATGCAGCCTTTGCTTTTTAATAAATATGCTCAGGTATCAACTCAGGTAATGAAGGAAAGAATATTTTCGCACCTTTGCTGGGATATTGATGCTTTCTCTTTAAAAATTCAACACTGCTGTTGCTCCCAGTTTGCTGTGGCTGCAGGGGTGCAGAAACAGTCCCAAATAAATGCACCTGGATGCAGGTGGTACGTGTGGGTGGTGGTGGTGGCATTTCTACATGTTCTGATGAAAGGCAGGATTGGTCAGGATTAAAGAGTTTTATAATTCATGTAAGAGTTGAACTTGATGATCCTCGTGGGTCCCTTCCAACTCAGAATATTCTGTGAAATCTGTGATGGTAGGGAATGGAGAGAGAGCCAACAGAGGCTTTTCTTCACTGGCAGGGAAGCAGACTGGTTGCACACTGCTATTGAAAAACAATTTTAGTGTAAAATACATTTTGAATGTCCATTTTTTTAAATGAAAAATATTACGATAAAACCCCGGAAAAGTGGAAATGTTGAAGTTCATTTTGTTTGGTGAACTGGGATATTATGCATATTTGCTTGCAAGATGACATTTTTGACGTTTCCTTTTCTCCAGAAATCTTTTATTTTTGAAATTCCGCCAGGAAAACCAAAGTGGAAAACCCTGTAATTCTCTGACAAGTTAAACTGGGAACAGTTCTATATATTACATAGGTGGAGCTGCTGAGGGTTAGGCAAAAGCAGTGTTTGCCACTTTGAAAGCACGGTTTTAGGAGGTCAGATCTTTCAGGATTTTAGGACTTGGGGTGAAATTTTTCATTCTGAAGTTTTCTATAGATTGAATTATTTCTGGAAATGTTAAACACACAGTGGTGGCTTCCAAGGACGTCCTTAGGAAAGCTGATATTGTTCCAGTTGTGATTAAAAAAGGAGTGCATGGAAAGCACCAGAGCCCATTTGCTGGATGAGGAGCCGTGTTCCCCAGGCATCCCCCTGGGGCCAGCAATGTGCCTTTGGAAAGCTTTTTCTGGGTTTGTCAAGTCTGAGGCCTTCATCTGCCTGCACTCTGTGTTAGCTGCTAGCTGAGCTGCCAAATCCTTTCTAAAACTTTCCTGTGTGCTGAGGATAATTCAGCTGAAGGCTGTGGTTACAGAGCCAAGTGCTATCAGTCTTCACTGCTCATGAGGATGAGCCAGCTCTGAGATGGGAGCAGCAGGGGCCTCCTTTCAGCTGCGCTCAGGCAGTGAGGGGGAGGATGAGAAGGAGAAGGGACTGGGTAGAAGAGTAAAATTTGATAAGAGGGTGAGGGGGGGGACAGAGCCAAAAGTGCTGTTGGTGCTGGTAAAAATGGCAGAGGGGTCTCTGCTCTGCACAGGCCCGGTGTCAAGTGGGGGGACTGCAGGGGCCGTGGCAGACTTGGTGAACCTTTGGTTGTTTAGGAGAGTGAGTCCCCTCCCTTCTGCCCCCAAGGGATGTGCAGGGTCTCTCACAGCCCATTAAGTCTGTGCTGCCTCTCTCAGACTCACTGGTCAGGGTTATTCTGATATTTAAAGGGCCTTCACCTTTACACTGTCTGCACAGCACTGGCAGCTGCTCTGCCTTCCCTGTGGCTTCTCTGTCAGCAGAAAAAGCTGTTTAGCAGCTGGGGCAGTGTGTGCACCTGTGCTTGTGATATAACCTAACACAGAGGATTATATGTGTATATATATATTTTATATATATATATATATATAACCTGCACTGGGAGAGCACCCCTCTGCTCCCAGGGGCTGCCTGTGCCCCATCTCATCTCACAGCTGTTCAGTTGCCTGCAGAGAAACAGCTCTGCTCTCTAGGTCTGAAAAGGAGAAGGAAACATTTAAGGCAGGGAAAGCAGGTTTGACTTTCCCCCGCCCATCAGTCACCCGGGGAATGTCCAGAATAGATAATGTTTGGGGAGGTGGCCAGGGCATTGCCCCCCACTGTGAGAGCAGGATGTGGCAGCTTGGCTAATCACAGGGTGTACCTGCACCAGGAGGGCTGTCCTGCACTTATCCATCCCCACCTGCCTGTCTGTGATGGACACAGTCACAGTGCTTCGAGGAAGGGGATTGGGAGGGAGGATGACACTGTGACAACCCTTTCTCCTTCTAACATACGACCTCAAGGAGCCTCAGCCACCCCACTTGTGATACTTTTTCACCGTCCTTCCCAGAGTGCTGGGCACCAGGCCATGCTCAAGTGTTCAGGCCCTCAGGAGAGCCCTTCCAGGGCTCAGGGGGGAGCGTGTGGGGTGAGGATGCGTGTGCCAGTGGTGCAGGGGAGTTCAGCCACGGGCTGGGAAGGAGGGAATGAGGTCCTGCAGCTGCTCTGAACAGTTGGAAAGGTGGATGGAGCTGTTTTGGCATGTCTAGATCTATGTAGTTATCTGGAGCTTCCTGGGAATGCTGATCTAGGGGGAGATGTAGCTCAGTTTTGATGAAGGCAAATAGATCTGGAACTGTTGTCACCTGTGGCTTGTTGAAGAACACAGGTTTAGGAGTCAGCTGGTTCTCCCCTGGGACAGGTGAGCCTCAAATCCCCTTCACAAGTAGTAGAGGATTTTAACAGTTTGTTCTCCAGTCATTAGTTGTGCTTATCAGTGGTGGTACAATTGTTATGTATCCTGACCACACCCCAGGGGAAGCTGAGGTTAGCCAGGAGCCCACTTCTCTTCTTGCAGGTTACCTGGAACAAACTGTGGTGGGATTGTCCTGTGATGGGAGTCTGGGGCCTCCATCTGTCCTTTGCCAAAGCCTTTGAGACTCCACATGCCTTATGTGCTTCCCTAGCTAATTTGTTGAGGATTAGACTTAAATCCACATTAAAATCTCCCCAGAAAAACACACAGGTCTGTGTGTTCTCAGGTGTCCTTCTCATTCTCGTTGCCTTTCACAGTTGTCTTCTCCAGTTGCTTTCCTGTGCTCTCAGCCTGGGATTCATTAAAGTGTATGTGAGCCCCAGAGACATGAAAGTTGCAGGAACATTTGAGGACCAAATCTATATAAAGGAAAAAATTATGTTTTATTTGTATTTCATCAATGAACAGAGTATTATCTACGTGTTTGTTTATCATACATTTTTGCTGTTGTTGATCGTTCAGCTGTCGGGGATGGCAAGGTGAGAAACCTTGCAGTGGTTACCTCAGAAGTGTGTTTCTATTTCTAGGCTCAGGTTTAAGTATCAAACCCACTTGTAATGTTCTTTATACATCAGACACAAATTGTTTTGATGCATTTGAAGGAAACAGATTTCATAGCAATACCTTCTTCGTAACAGGGAAATTTCAGTATTCTGAGGAAAGGAAAGATCCTTCCTAAGGCAATGTATTTAAAATATAGTAGTAATAATAATAATAATAATAATAATAATAATAATAATAATAATAATAATAATAACAATAATAATAAGCCAGGATGGCATGTTGTACAGTAAAAGCCTTTTTCTGTAATGTTCAGATTTCAAACAATTGAAAAAAGGGCCAAAAAATTTTAGTTTTCTGCTTGTTTGGGTTTTTTTTTCTTACAACAGTAAGTCAAGTTCTACTTTCCTTTTCCCTACCCTAAGGGATGTAAGCGCAACTCACTTGGCATCTCTGTGGATTTAACAGAGGGGAACTGAGAGTAGAATGGGACCCAACATTTGTGTAAATATTGACAATTTTAAATGGCAACTAAGGGTTCATGGCAGCAGTGTGGTTTTGAAAAAGGGGTTGCAGAAATAATCCAACAGTCCCCAGGACACAAACAAGGACAAATATCCAGAGGAACAGCCTGTCCACTACCATGGCAACATACTTCCAATCTTCAATGACCTGGAAGAAAAAGCCAATTAAAGATATTAGCAATTTGTCATATTCTTTTGCTCTTCCTCTTGCTAATGCTGAGTTTCTGTTTATGAAAATAAAAGGAAATAGATCTCAAGGTTCAGGGAATGAACTGACTTTAGGCTTGGTAAGGGATTTTTCTCTTACAACCATTCTGAGCAGCGGAGAAAAATACAGTGAATATTTCTCAGCTTTCTTGGATGCATCAGGTCCTGAGCGTGGCTGCCTGGTGAAGCCAGTCCTGAAGGACCCACAGGATAATCCAATTAAGGATTTTTTTCCTTTAATTTTGGTTTGCAGATGCTATTAATCTCAGTGGGCAAAAATAGGTGGCGTTCTGCTGTTAAACAAGGTTAGCTTCAGAATTCTTTTCTTATCAGCAGTCATCTTAATCAAGGGGTTTAATGCATATTAATACCGTTGCTTTTGTTAAAATCCCTTTTTGCCTTGCATGTGTTGTCTGTGAAAGCCACAGCCTTGGATTTTGTCTCAAACTGAAGTGACTGTCTGGCTGTTACTGTAAAAGGGGAATATATCAACCTCCATTTATATCTCAGGGATATTTTTTTCCTCTCTCATTGTTTCTACTTCCATGTGGGACATCCTCACGTTGATGACTTTACCATGCTGGTCAATTGTCTCACATCTTCTATTAGAATATTACATATTTTTTTTTCCTTCAGTGCACACTTTTAATTTCCACTAATGGAAATTAAACTCTTCTGAAATTAGACTATGTAAATGTACATGAACAGTTGTTATCAGACCATGGTGATGAAGGAAGTTATGAATCTAGAAAAACGATATGTAATATTGGAGGATCGTATGTGAAAAGCATTAAATGAATTTTCAATGTATAAAATACCCTTGAAAATTGTTCTTACTATCAGTTGCAAGCTTTGTAGATCCTTTAGTGTGCAACACATTCTTGCAAGAATTTCTAAGCTATTAGCCTTTTTTCTGCTCTGTGAAGTCTGCTGCTCTTCAGTCAGCTTCAGTGTTTATGAGCTCATGTCTAATGTCAATAGCTGAACTTCTTTATTTATATTGACAGTAATTTCAGTTAATAGAAAACATGAATTACTCAGCAGCATGCTCCTCAAGGGACTTCTGCAAGATCAGAAACCAGACTCTTCTTGTTAGAGGGAGGGGGAGCACAACGGGAATAGAGAACCCGCAGTCTGACCGGGATCTGGGTCAGAGAGAGGACACTGGTAGGTATGAAGAGGGTTTTTCCTAACTGTGGGTGCCTGTCTAAACAAAACTGTGAGCCAACTGAGTTTTCCAAGCATTATTCCGAGTGTATTCTCTCAGCTTTGGTGTTCCAGCTGGTGGCCTGTGAGCAGGGCAGCAGCAGCACTGCTTAAATGTGTCCTGGATAAAGTATTTCTCGTAACCATTAACGAGTCTGATTTATCTCAAATGAAAGAAGCAGCAGCTCTGCTGGCTTTAGGTTTTTAATGCTACCCATCGTGTTTGCCATCTCTAGACAGGTGTCTTACCCAGAGAGGGTGTTTGCAAAGGCCTTCTACCAACTCCACTAAATCCTGCTGAGCCCAGTCAGGGAAATAAATGCTGGAGCTGCAGGTACAGTTTCTGGTTAACTTGGCCTGGCCATCGGTTGAATCACAGTCTGACTGAATACAATGGAGAAAAATAGTCTTTTTCTGACCTGGAACTGAATATTGTTTTCTTCCCCTGCCAAGCACTACTTGAGTGTGACAAAGCTTTTTCAAGGGTGTTTCATGGTTAACTGAGCAATCAACAAACTCTCTCTGTAGAAAGAGCCATGTTACTTATCAGGAGAGTATTTACAGTTACCAAATTGCTGTTCATTAAGTCCTTTAATGGCAACAATTATTTCCTCTTAGGAGCTATATCTAGAATCTCTCTAAAAACCTGAGAGTTCAAATACACTTTCTGAGGAAGAGCATGTTACAGAGGAGGACAGGAGATGAAGTTTGGAAAGATGGGGCTGATTTCTCATTTTTACTTACACTCTGGTCGTTGTCATCACTTTTCATGTGCTCTGCTATAAAACTGACTCCATCAATTGCTTCTTGGACTTCAGGAGAAAATTTCGTGCCTGTTCTTAACCTAAAATCTCGATGACTGCTGATATTGTCAAGTGTCTCAGAGACCTTCGTATCATACTTTTTGGCAGGAGCTGTATTCAAAAAATAGGTAGAGTTCTTGTAGAAGTCAGCTGCCTCCATACAAGGGTGCTCTGCTTTTGTCTTTTTGCAGTTGCAGGGCTTTTGCCGTGGGGGATTGTTTTCTGGACGCTTCATGAACAGGTAGGCTGGGAGTTTTTCAAGGAAAACCACCTTTACCCAGGGGGGCATCATGTGGGTACTTGGAGATCTGTGGTGGACATTGAGTACACAGACACTGGTAACTATTGAGAAGGTCACCAGTACCATTGTAAACATGAGATACTTCCCAATCAGTGGAACATCGAGAGACGTCGGAGGGACAATCTTGGAGATCAGCAGCAAGAACACAGTCAAGGCGAGCAACACAGAGATGCACAAGGTCATTTTTTCACCACAGTCTGAAGGCAAGTAGAATACCAGGATGGCTAAGGACGTGATTAGCACACAGGGAATGATAAGATTGATGGTGTAAAAAAGAGGTTTCCTTTTAATAATGAAGTCATATGTCACATCGACATAACTGGGGTCCAGAGGATTTACAGTCCTCCTTCCTGGCAGTGCTACAATGTCCCACTCTCCGCTCGGCGTGAAGTCGTCCATGCTTGCCATGGAAGTTTTGAGCACCATATCAATTTCTGTGTGGTCGTACGTCCAGGATCTGAACTTCAGGGTGCAGTTCTGCTGGTCGAAGGGGAAATGCTTGACTTCGATCTTGCAGGCACTCTTGTAAATGGCTGGTGGCAGCCAGCGGATGCTCCCGTTGTTCTTCACGATCGCGTTCGCGTACAGCGAGACCTCGTACGTGCCGTCCGCGCTGGGGAACGAGCAGAGACAAAGGAGAGAGGGCATGAAACACTAAGAGGGAAAACACAGCTCGGAACAGAAGAGCAATTTATCAAATTGTTGTTAAATAATAGATATACACCTCTGTTTCATCCAGAGAAATCAAAGTACTTTGTAAATGTTTGTTAAAGCAACTTCAGCTCCCTGCGTCTCTGAAGGCCGAGTGAAAATGAGATCATCCCACGTGAAAATGGAGGTGCCTTTGATCTGAAACACAGACACTGCTAAGAGCACAGAGCACACTCCTAAATGACTTGGACGAGGAAATAAGGATGAGCAGCATTAGTTAGAAATGCAGGGAGAGTGTAGGCAGAGGAAATGTAATTATATGGTTTATAATTTAGGACGTCACTCCAGTTAATGTTTACTCATTACAAAACCAGAACAGACAAGCCACAGTGTTCTTAGTGCCCACAAATAATCTTGGCTTTGTATCTCTTCCCACTGCTGAACTTCCACCAGGGGAGTCTTCTGCTTGAAGATGGGCCCTTTAATTCAGGGAGCAGATCATTATCCCTCAGTGGTCAATATCTTCTCCTGCCCAATGTTCCTGGGCAAACAACTTAGGGCTGTTGAACCTATTAAGTATCCTGAGGTAGTACCCTTGTTTGCTGACAAGACATGATGGAAAATAGGGTTATTTCAGTGCTAAGGCTGATTTTTTTTTCTCAGCAGGGAAGTGCTACAAGTATCCAAGGCTTGGCACATGTGGAGCTGTTCTCCGGATCAGTAAGGTTTGGCTCTGGAAAGGGCTCGCCTTGGTGAGGTTCTGAGTGCCTGGCACTGAGCTGAGACCCCTGCAGATAATTCATGCAGGCAGTGGAACAACCAGATGCAGAAGTGAGTGGCTGCAGCATAGGGGGGTTGTTAGTTCACTGACAATGAGTAGCTATTTTTTGACAAATCGATAGCATCTTAGTTCTCACATACCTGTGTCTCCTAAGTTAGCTTTACTGTCCTGTCAGACAGTGTGCTGGGCACACTCCTGGGTTGAGAATGTGTTGGGTTTTGTGCTGACTGCCCCATTTCAGCTACTGGTCCTGCCTCAGAGCCCTGTGCAGTGCTGTGCATGGACAGAGCTGTGGGCACAGGGATGTGCTTTGTGTTTGCCTTAGGACTCACTGATGCCAATGAAACTCTGCTCCAGCAGCAGTAAATTGCAGGGGCTTGTCCTTTATCTAAAACTTCAATTTGAAGCTTTGTACTGATGTAAAAATCCAATAGGGTGAGGCTTGTTCCCCTACATTTAAGAAACCTTTTAAAACTGTTTCCTTCTATTCTTACAAATCACTAAATGGTATCACTTGGGGAGTAGCAGAAAGAAGCAGAGGGCACGGGCACAATTCACCAGAACAAGCTTCGAGCAGCCAGTACGTCCTAATCCACTGGCTGAATTATTTTGTTACTAATACACTAGTTTTAAGTGTTCATCAAATCTGATTTGTTGTAGGATTCCAAGGACTTAACTCAGATATATATAAACTTCCTGGGTTTCCCATCTGTATATGTTCATAAATCATCATCTGTTTGTGAATTCATTGGTTTTCAAAGTATCGTGAAAGTATAAATTTTGATTATTTTCTCCCCCCAAAATTTATATCATCCACTTCAAGGCTTTGCTAGAGACTTAAACCAAAGCAAACCAAAATTGTCAGCTAGTAAAATTATCTTTGAGGCCAGTGCCCCGGTCAGATACAGCTGATACTATCAAACAGTTACAAAATTCAGTTCTATAATTTTATCAGACCTACTTCATTGTTTCTGGTGCTTGTTTCTTGGTCAAAATTTTGTTCATTGTCTGCATAAACTACAGAAGTTGTACTTACTTATTGTAAAGCACAATGTCTGGCAACCAGATGTGTTTGGCAGGTATTCTCAGCATCTTTATCCCTTCATAGTCCGAGGGCTTCCAAGCCAGACGATAATCAATCCACTCCTACGAGAAGAATTGTAGAGCAGTGATGGGAGTTTCCAGACCAGCCCTAACAAAACAATCATTTGATGGAGGGAGAGCATTTGTGGTTTGCAAGGGCACATCTCTGTGGGTTTGGTTACCTGGTTCAGCCAGACATTTGTAGTCATGATCTGCTCCCGTTCATTCTGCAGGGAAAAACGGAGACAAAAGTTGGCCTCTAAAATATTTCACTTGATTGCAGCAACAAGATTTATTCAGTGGGGTTTTGAGCATGTCTCCAACTGTGCAGCATGGCTTTGCTCAGTGGGTTTCAAGGCAGGCATTTCTCTGCAGGTAGGATGGCCAGTCTCATACACATGATGATGACCAATAGTAACCCCACAAGTGTAGAGCTCCAAATGCCTTTTAGCAAGAACAGTTATGGCAGGAGTGATTTGGGAACAATCACCACCACCCTACCCAGCTGATTTCCTCCCCCCACCCCACTTCTCCACCTTTGATTTACAGAACAGAAGGTACATTTGGCCACTGGGAGGGCCTCCACGAGGTTGTGTGAGGTTGATGTAAGGTTTGCCATGTGAGCTCTCAGCTGGCAGGCTCTGTCCTGTGGAACTGCTGTCTCTCTGCAGAGCAGTCCAGAAGAGAAATCTCTCTACAGCAGATTTGTCAGAAGGATTTCTGCAGGAAAACAGGTTAATTCTCTGATCCTGAAGATGCTTGGGTTGTTAGAGCCTATAAAATGCCTAATTTTGTGTTCTGCTTGAAGAGTGAGGATACAGAGGGATAGGGACTGAGCTGTGCTGTTCTCGATCCCTGCCCATTCATCTGCTCTGTTTAGGCTGTGATCACTGGGGCCTCTGGGACATCTTGTTTTTTATGCCCAGCATCTGAAATCTTGAGGACAATGTGCCAGTGGTGGTAGTGCAGTGTGTAGGGAGGTGTGTCTGTGTCCAGGTGGAATTCTCCAGGAGAGAGGAAGCACTCGCACCAGAGTCACCTGGTATACATGGCATTATATCCTGTGTATATATATCTGTACACACACAGAGGCTGAATATTTTATATACATATATACATATATGTATATAAAATACATTTTTATCTGTCTGTCTATCTATCTATCTAATATCCAGCCTGTATGTATATATATACACACAGGCTAGATATTATATATATATATGTAATATCCAGCCTGCACGTGTGTATGAAACCTCAGCTGTTGTACAGTTTCCCTTTTGTTCCATCTGTGTCTCTCCCATTTCCTCTTGAATTTCAGACTCTAGATCCTCGAGGTCTCAAAGTTTGCAGCAGTGCAGGCAGTAGCCCTTACACAGATTCTGGCAGGGAGGCAGCCATCTGTATCTTTGTCACCCAGGGAGAGAGCAGCACAGATAGGAGCCCTGATTCAGGAAATGATTCCCACTTCTGTGCTGGCTCTTGTTCCAGTGCAGTAAATGCTAACCTCTCTTGGCAATGATGTGTTTGTACCTTGGAAGAACATGCTAACCTTGTGGGTGAAAATGTCTTTCAGACTCATTGAAGTAATTTTTATTGAATACGAGGAGTTGCGTAGATGAGGATTGTTTTAACCATGTTAAGCTATTCCAGCCAGAACTAATATGCCTTTTTCTTTACAACATTCCACTATTCTTTGCTTATATGTGTGAGATTTTGATCTGGCTTTGTAGCTTGTTTTCAAACCATTGAACCTCTTCTTTGAAAGAAGCAGTAGAAGATGGTTTAGCATTGTGGGCACAGTCCAGGATGGATCCTGACCTGGGGTAACTTACTGTAGCTGTACTGAAACCAGTGGAATGATTTCAAATTTTAGACCAATGCAGTTTTATAGGATGAAGATCTGGCCACTGTCCTTGATTGCTTAGGCATAGATTGATCTCCCTGTAGCAGCTGCAATATGAGGTAGAAAACCAGTAAATGGCATGTGTGGGCTGTGCCTATTAAGTAGTATTATACAAATGAGAAAAGAGCTGGGACACTGTAACACCAATATGACTATTAGAGTGCTGTGCAGGTAGTAATGAATTAAAAGGCATAGCCTAATTTGAACTTACCACACTGATGAGCTGTGCCAGGGAAACCTGCAGTTCTATGGACACCAACTGGGAGGAGTTGACAGCCGGTCGAATTAACTTGTTGTACCTGTCAGGACTCAGGAGGTGGTTCATCAGCTTTTCTTCAGCATCTGCTGCTGTGCTTCCTGTAAAGCATCAACAGGATTATAGAAGGGAGACCAAAGTGACATGACAGAGGGATCACAGAATCCCTGTGCATCAGATCATCTTCATGGAATAATGAGGGCTTTTGACTTTCCAGAGACTGTAGGCTTATGTGAGCAGAAGGATGTGGTGCTTGCACCAATATCTGTTCTGCTGAAGCTGATTGTCTTTCACAGAGCACAGATCAAAGCAGATCAACTGGAACCCTTCGGGTTTTTTCACAGTAAAATGTGATGCTCAAATTGATATACTCTTTTGGGATTAGAAATAGACACCACCCTCTTAATAGCAGAAGAATTGTTATATGATCCAAAGGCAGGGGGTCCAGCTGTGACTTCTCTCTTTAGTGCTGTAGGAGACAAAGTTGCAGGTACAGGTAGAAATTAAACATGGAAAACTAATTTAAACATGGAAAACCAGAGGATAAGCTGAAGGATACTTAAAGATGTTTTAATGACTGAGGACTCTTTGGTAGCTACAGAATTTGAAAACTCAAGGCAGTATGTAAGCCTTAGTTTGTGTGAAAGCAAAACCTGATTTGTGGACTAGCACAAATACCATAAATCTTAGATTGCCAAAGCTGGAGTTTAATGATTACAAAATATAGTATCTACAGGTTACTATCAAACAATCCTGAACATTCTCCATGGAGGAGAACAGCTTCTGGCACAACCCCAGAGGGAGCTGAATCTGTTCTCATATTCTTGAATGTGCTTTTTAAAGCCATTCTAGTGGACTTTTCAAACCACTATAGACCACATGGTAATACTGATGACTGAGGTCCTGGTAACATCCTGCCACCAGAAAGGACCCAGAGAGACTGTGCTGGGTGTCGAGTTCTGTGATGGTGATGGACACAGGTGCTACTGAAAGCAGGTTCTAATCCAATGGATACAATGATTCTTCCATAGGAAGGGTCACCTAATTCAGCTGTAGATGTTGCAGAGATGAGGGTAGTGCCCCTACAGCACTCTTGCTTCATTATTCCCCAGAGCAATTCCAACAGTAAAAACCATTGCCCATGCAAGTATTTTAAATTTGTGGTACATTAATTTGTTCTGTTTTTTTTAAGTTGGAGCATATCTATGAGATCCAGAGACAGGCAGATATCCAAAGGCCAGGATCAGATAAGCAGTCCAAGTTTGTGTGCACTTCTAGAAGGTGCCTAGTTTCCATGTGGACTGGGCTGGAAGTTGTTAGGGTGAGCAAGTCTCTTGAAACTTGGTTCTTCTGAATCCAACTCAGGTTAAAAAAACACCCCAAGAACTTCTCGTTTCTGATCCAGTAAGAGAGTGGAGAGATGTAAAAGGAAACATTCTCGAACAGAGCTTTCACATCTAAGAACAGCTTTTACTCAAGCTCTGTGGAAAGGCTGAGATGAAACACCAGCCCTGATTTAAATCCTTTAAGACCAGCATATGCTACAGCACTGGTAGCCCAAATTTTGTCACATATACTTAACCATAACACTGTTCTTCAAAATAGGCTTTCCAAGTACTTCCCAGGCCGTTTGGGAAGACAAATTTGGATGAATGCATCTGTGTTGGTTGGGCCAGTTTGTTTTTTGATTCACACTTGCTTTGTGCCTCCCTGCAGTCATTACAAAGGCCCTTGTACCGTGTGATATTTTAATATTGCAGTCATTCTCAATGTAAGCTGCCTAATCAAAAGCTTATCAAACTAGAGCTATGCTGATTCTTGCTGAACTCCAGATTCTGGATTTTTCTTGTGTATTGCATTCAAGGAAGAGCTAAATTTGATATTGTAAAAAAAAGGGGGCCACATTCTGTGTTTATAAGGATAGATTAGAAATCTTGTGGTAGCTAAAGAGAGAATATTGGTTATTATGTTGTGTGGTTTGGTGGGGTTTTATGTTGGTTTTGTTCATTGGGGTTTTTTTTGGTGGGGTTTTATGTTGGGTTTGTTTGTTGGGTTTTTTTAACAAACTTTCCCACTGTTGCATAGGGAAGTGACATAAGCAGATGGCTATAAATAAATTGTCATTTGGTCACTGAATGCTGCTAGCAAAGACTGAGTTCTTGTTTGAATTGTTAAATATATTTTCACTGTATTTCTGCCTTTGTCCATAAATATTCTAGCCTAGAGAGTATTTGCTAAACAGAGAGGAAGCAGTAGAAACTGCAGAATATTTGCAGAAAGCTAATTCTGGATTTGTAATTAGGTTTTTTCTCTGAAACCTGCTTTTAGCAATCCCAGTTGTCTGGTCTGCAAATCAAACCAGGGTCGTCTGGTCTGGATGTCTGATGAGAGCAGCTCAGATTTCGAGGTACTGACTCTGTTAATAAACTTGATGCAGAATAATGACAAGACACAATTCTAAAAAATTATTAGTTCAACAATGAATCCCTTTAAGAAATTATTATCTGTTCTTAGTGAAGGAATTCCTGTAATGAATAATTCTTTGTAAAATGGCATCCCATGCCAATCTTTATAATTTAACAGTCAGAAGTAAAGGTCAAAGGGGCTCCTCTTTACCTCCCTCAGCTGCCTGTGTCACAGACCACTAGATGTCAGCCGTGCCCTGCCTCAGAGCTTGCCAAAGTCAAGGGAAAGGAAAATGTAAATAAAAAGGAATGGTTCTTGTATAAGTTTTATGATCTATTTTCCATTAACTATCTACATATTAACCAGATGGCACCTACTGAAAACAAAATTCCCAGGCATTCAGGTTCATCTTTCTGTGCCTTTCATGGCAGTAGCCAGGCATTAGAAACTCCTCTCAGAGTTGGAACAAATAAAAGTGCAGTTTCTCTCCAAACTGTTTTTTTCTTTCCCCAAATAACAGTGATCACCGCAGATGCTGCAGAGGGAAGACTGACGGTTTTAGGCAAAGGACTGTAACAGCAGTGAGGAAGGAGTCCTGATCTGGGGCTGGAGTATTTTTGTGTACTGAAAGCAGTAATAGAGAGAACACATTGGGGAGGATCCTGAGCTGGGGAAATGATTTCAGCTTCACTGAACACACCACACATCTGCTCTGTGACGAGGACAGCAGTTGCCACATAACTTGCAGTAACATTCTTCAGTAAGTTTGGCTTCTCTGTGGGAGCATGACCATTAAAAAAAAATTACATCAGGATGCTTCCAGTCTCACAGCAGGAGACACAAAACCCTTTCCCTTTTACATGGTCTAATTTAAATGCATAAAGTGAAGTAACTCGTCACCCTGTGTTATGTTGTTTGTTTTCAGTGTAATGACAAATTTGCTGGAGTGATTTCCACAGAAAAGAAGCAAATACAGAAACACAGGCAAGTCCACTGTTATCACTAAATTTAAAAATTTAACATAAGGCATGTTTCCTGTGTTTCTCTGACTTCACTTATAAATGTTGAAATAGCATTTGTTTAAAAATAATTTTGTAGCATGTGTTGCCATTTTAGTTCTTTACTCTCTCACAAATAACTTAGGTGGACAATAGTGACATACCAAATTCCCTTCTGTAATTAGTAAAGAGCAAGCAAGAAGCAGGAAGGAGACAGTTCCATTATCTTCTCTAAAATTACTTTGTGATGTTGTTTCTTTTCAGCATACTCTTGAGCAAAAAGGTTTTTCACGACCTCTTAGAACAACAGCTGCTAAACTGGAATGCTTATTGTTCCAGTAGAAGTACCAGTGAATTTACTGTAGTTTAAAGACTTTTAATTTTTTAATTAATTCAAAAAAAAAAGGAAATAATAAAGGCTTTTATAAATTAAGAATCTAAAGTGGGTCCTCACTCTTCATTTGTTAGAAAGCAGATGTTTTATAAAGTTACCTTTCAGTGATTGAAGGAAAAAAAAACAACTCTGGGATGAATAGGTAATAATGGGAAATGTGTGATCTTTGTCTTGGTTTGATTTCAGGCACTTTCTCTGAGAACACTTCACTGGAGTCTCTCCACGGGAAGAAGCTCCCGTGGTAAATGCACTATTTCCTGCTGCTGTCAGGCTGTTCATGTTGGCTAAAACACATGGAAGAAATCCTGATAGACTGAAGAAAATGTATGTTTGCTTTTTTTAGCATATATTTATATATTACAACTTAATTTAAGCTATTTACGTGCTAATAAAAATAATTAGGAAGTACGAACTTCGCGACATTTAGGAACTTGAGCAAATAATTGTAGAGGGATGAGAGCTGCCTTATTTATGGTTCATGGTTCATTTTTTTCACTCTCAGCACAATATCTGCTTTTCCTATCACAGATGATCCTGAGAGCATCTAAAGGGATAACATTTAGTGATTATTATTGTCATCTCCTACAGTTCTGTCATTTTACATCCAACTTAACTGTCTGTCCATATCCATCGCAGTGCATTTGCAGATACCAAACAAGCCCAAAACAACACCAGAATAATCAATTTTATGCATCCTCTCAAAGTCTGCAAAACCTCCTGAGGTGATAGTTATGAATTGTCTGTGAGCTTTTATCCCAGTCCTGCCTCCTGGCCCCCAAAGCTATTGCTGCTCTGAAACTGTACCCGAAAGAAAAGGTCACTTACCGTTAAAACAAAGGGAGCCCACTACAAAGAGAAAGAGGGTGTACATTTTCCTCATGGCAGTAACAAGGAGAGGTGGATTACTGTCCCTCAGTCAAGCCAGCAGGCAATAGGCTCTGTTGTCAGGGATGCACAAGGAAAAGATGGAAAAGCAAACCTGAATCTTGGAGGCATTAAATGCCCGGAAAAGAGACAGACAGTAGGACCTGACAGAAGCGTTCTGCAAAGTGGAGTTTTCGTGAGCAGAGTGGTCCCTCCCCCTTTGCAGCTGTTTAAAGAGCTTTGTGAAGAGGGAAAGCACGTAAGGAGAGGGAACACAATGTGATAATGTTGAAAAAGAGGAAAGGAAAGCGCAAGCTGAAGGAACACAGTGTGCAAAACACAACTGCTTAATTCTTGCTGCTAGATAACATTTAGAAGGCTTTCTGGTTAATAAGTGCAATGGGTGGGAATAGCTGTGTGGGAAAAGCTGGATACAACTTTGTGCCATAAAACCTGCTAGTGAAAGACATGTCATAAATTAAAGCCCCAGCAGAGGGTAATTTTCTCTGTCAAGGGAGAAAGTTTATTGCCTACTGTCAACCCTTTTCCACTCCAAGGCCCACACATCTGATCTCTTTAAAAGAGAGCTCCAAAAAGCTTTCTGGGAGCAGCAGGAGAGGAACAGAGAATTTGTCTTTAGCATCTGATGGGATTTTTTAAAGAAACCTAAAGTTGTTGTGAAGTAGCAATAGCAATAAAGATACCCTAGAGGAGCATTAGAGGCTCCATGGAATTAATCTTTTAAAGCTAAAGGGTTCAGCAAAGTGTAGAGTGTCATTTGTTTTGGGACTTGCATGTGGGAAGATTTGTGTAGAAGGAAGGGGCAAGATCTTATGTGCCCTCTGCAAGCACTGTAGTCTATTTTATATCTCTATCTTATATCTCTATCTTCTATCTATTTACCTTATATAGTCTCTGGATATTTTCTATCCAGGCTGAAGTCCTGTATACAAAAAAAAAGGGTGGTAATATTCTAAATACTGTTTTGTCTCCATATTGAGGTTCCTGTCTGCTTCATCAGGCCACAGGATGCAGCTCTGCTCGTCCCATCTCCCAACAGACTATAACACCACTGGCTGGGATGGAGCCATTCCTGATTTATCAGCATAACACACCACACTTCTTCATCTGGCACAGTTGCCACCTGGCTGGGGTTATTTGGAGAAGATCACCTGCTGCTGTTTTTAGGCAAGCTGTCAATATAGCGAATAACTCATTGCCTTCACCTTAAATGTTTTAGCCACCTTCTTTTTCCACTAAATATTTTATAACTTTGTTGTCTTTAAAGGAGGTAGCCCAGTACACAAAGAGAGTCTACTAAATTTTTTGGTAACTGTACTGTAAAAACCTATGGAACGTCTCTAAACAGGCTATTTATTATTACTGGCTCATTTCTTTGGGTTAGGAGGATGGATTCAGTGAGACAAATGGAAAAGCACTGCGTGGACTTCTCTTTGGATAAAACAAGTTGTCACATCAGCTTTGATGAAGTGGCCTATGCTGTTGCCTTCCCTTCCTCTGAAAACTCAAGGTATGTCAACTGTACCATATCCTCCACTGAGGACTCCCAGCAGTTCTTTAAAAAGTTCACAGCCTTCTACTGTGAGAAGGATGGCTTATATGTTCTCACCTTTCTTCACCTGCAATCTCAACCAATTTCCTTTTATATACCTTTAGTAAAACGCCCTCTGTTATAGTCTCTCAGGTTTTATAGTGTTTTTAACTTAAAACCTCCAACTTTGATCCCTTATAGCTTCTGAATTTTTATATATATATATCTAAATGCATGCCATCAATTTGTTTAGAGGTGGATTTATTGCATCTAATGCTATGCAAACACCTCAGATATAAAAGGTTTTGTGGCCTATGTAGGAATTGGTGGTTGATGATTTCTGTATACTTAAAAAAATCCTTACTGCACACAGTTGCTGACTGTTAGCCACACCAACAGAAATGCTCTGGCTTTGTTGCTGATCTCAATTATTAAGTTGAGCCTGGTATCAGAGATCACCTGTGCTACCTCCTGCCTGTTATTTTTGGCCATTTTTCTGCTTTCATCACTCCTTTTCCCCTCTTATTCACTATCCCTTAGCTGGAATTGGTTTAAGTGGGGGTTGTTTAGCCTGGAGAAGAGAAGGCTCTTGGAGGGGCCTTAATGTGGCCTTTGAGTCCCTTAAGGTGGTAACTACTGTTTTAATAGGACAAGGAGCAATGTTTTTAAACCAGAAGAGGTAGATCCAGACTAGATGTAAGGAAGAAACTTTTTACAGTGATGGTGTTGAAACACTAGAACTGGTTTCCCAGAATGGTGGTGGATGTCCCATCCCAGGAAGCATTCAGAGTCAAGTTGGACTGGGCTCCAGTCTAGTTGAAGATGTCCCTGCTCATTTCAGGGGTGGGTTTGACTAGGTGACCTTTAAAGGTCCCTTCCAACCCAGATTATTCTATGATTCTAAATAATGTGGAATCTGAGGGGGAGGATGTTGGTTTCAGGAGAGAGACAAACAGAAGTTTTCTACTGGGATGAAAAGAGCCAGTGCAGCCTGAGTGAGTACCTGTGACCAGACTAACTGCCTGAAAATATGACTATTTCTGTGTTCTTCTCCAGTATTTAATTAACAGCATGTAGAAAAGGAGCCCTCAGAAAATTGCACTCTTGCAACAGTGACAGACCCTGGGGGGTGTGTCCCAAGCAGTGTTTATCCCGAGCCTTCTGCTTCTCACTGCAAGGCCTGTCCCTTGTCAGAGGCTTGTAGGGTCAGAGACCTTGCTGCACTCCTGAGCCTGCTGGGTGAGCTTGTGTTTCATAACATGCAGGGAATTGCTCTCCAGAGCTGAGCCTTCATTACTGAGGGGATGTTTGAGCAAAGTACCAGCCTGCTGGGCAGGGAAGACGCAGCTGTTTCTGCATTTTTATTTTCTGATGTCTGACCTGTTTCTCCCCAAAGGCAAACCTTCCATCTGCCAGCGCAGCCTCCGTGCCTGTGCAGTGGTTACAGAAGTAACATGTATGGCCCCTGAAGCCACCCTGCTTGTACCATCTATGCTGCTTGGTGCTTGAGAGTTGAACAGCAGCTCAAGTATCACAAAATAGGTTGGGACTGCTTTCCTGGAGCTGTGGGTCATCAGAGGGTCACAGATCATGCACTGATTGCACTGGTTTTGCTGTTGAAGCCGAGGTGGACAGGAGGAATTACCACAGCTGGTTTTCTGGCCATATTCCTTCCTTTGCCATCCACTTGTGTTCTTTCATTCTGACAGAGCACGCAAGGTCTTCCTTCATCGCATGTGCTCTGCGACTGTTTTCCCCACAGTGATGCTGCAGGATTCCATTTGCTCATCAAGCTCAGGTCCTGAAAAGTCTTTTCAGTAGACATTAGCATATGTGATTTTCTGGGTTCTCATGTTAATGCACTGTGCAAGCATGGGAGTAGCATGGCAGAGAGCCATCCACCAACTGGCTGGGGGGTTGTTCCTGGTGCTGTAGCGCTTCGCATGCCTTGGGGTATTAGAGCTCTTAGATGCATGAGGAATGCAAGATGTTCAAGTGCCCAGGAAAACTGGCAGTCCCCTTTTTGCGGATTTATCATGCTGATTTCAAGCTGCTGCTTGCATTAAGAAAGAACCAGTCAGAAATACTGGAGCTTTCAGAGTGGAAGCAGCCTGGGGTGTAGCCAGCTTCCTTAATGGGACAAGTACAGGTGCAGGCAGTTTGCTGCAAAAACAAAAGCTTCCAGGTGGAAAGGCACCATTAGTTTCCATTAATTGTGATGCTGAAATGAAGTTCAGGGCTGAGGTCACAACTCAGCTAGATTGATAAGAGGCTTCAAATGGGCTTGTTAAATAGTGGCCTTACAGAACCCATGGGACTGGCTGACTGACTGCTGCACAAGCAGAAGAGCTGTCACCTTCTGCTTGAAAATTACTACAGAAAATGTCAACTAATGGCAGGTTTTTTTCCTGTCACCTTATGCCTGAGTGAACTTAATGATACCTGCCAAAGTCCTGGCTCATGTCAGCAGCAGCAGCAAGGCCTCTTTTGCTCTCTACTGGACGAGGAATGGAGCTCCTTACAAGTAACTTCTGCAAATATCCAGTAGGCCCTGCAGGTAAGATCCTAGTTTTCCCTACTCACCAGTATCTGGATGAGCTGATTAGAACAGCTGTGCTGGAGCCAACATTCTGCATCCCTGGAATTTTTTTCCTTACAAATGCACTTACAGTCCTGTTAGAGACGGTGCTGGCTCAGTCATTCTGGTGCTAATGTTTTTGGGTTAAGTTGCACTGTTGCAGCTTCATTTAACAGTGCTGTGGTGTAGCCCCATTTAAAATCTGCAAGGCAAAACAAAACTGTGGCCCTGTAGTTCCAGTAACTGTCAGCTGGATGAGCCTAACTGTATCCTCACAACTGTTAGCAGGAATCAGTGGGAAGGGCAAGGATATGTGTAATATTTAGTCTGTTGTAATCTAAGGCTTTGGAATTTAGTAAGCTTTTTTTGGATTAGTAGGTGCTTTATACTGGAGGACTAGTTTTCATCCAGAGGCTTACTCTACAGAGATGGACTGTATCTATGTGGTAATAAAATCTCTTTCCTGTAGCACCTCTGTAGTTACCTTTGCCTTGCCAGATGGATTCTAAGCAATTCATTACAGGTATTTGTAATAAGCTGCCTTCGGGCACAACACCAGCTGCCTTGATGGCATAACACCATCAAGCTTTTGCAAATGGCAGTGCAAAACAGAGCTGTGGATGCTGCCAAATTATCAGGTAAATAACACTCTTTTAGGATTTCAAACAATGATGCTATATGTTATCCCATCAGAATCTGCTCCAAACCCACAAAATGTTCCAGAGAATTGCCACTGACAGCACTGGGACAACGTTAGTAACAGTAATGACTCTTTAGCAATGGATGTGATTCCAGTTTTCATGGTCAAAATATGAGTTATTATGGACAAATGAAAAGCCACCTTTCTGCTCTGGTGGCAGACAAAGCCACTCTTGGAAAAACAATGCTATCCTTTTTATGGTTAATATTTGAAAGTTGTCGCCACGTGCTGTGTGAGCTGACAGCTGTGTTGTGTTTGTAGAGTATTTAGAGCAGTAATAGTAAAGCCTCTAACACTCACTGATTATCATCATCTTTAACCTCCAAAGTGCACAAGTGTAACAAGGCCAGAGGGTTCTCCAAAGCAGCAGCTGGAGGGTATTATTTTGGAGCTGAATCTTTTGTTTTTACTGTTCTCTTTTGCTTCCTTTTACACGCTTCGAGATTTGTTGCAGGGCAACCTTTTGACTGCACAATATATGACTGGCAAGCTGTGCTGGTTTAAGAGTCAACCAGCAGGGGAAATGAACTCAACTCAAAGGAGAGACCACAAGTCAGAATAACA
>NW_016690238.1:3160818-3218242 GCF_001604755.1 Lepidothrix coronata | reverse complement strand
CATGAGTTTGTGGTGCGCTGTTGGGAGCTCGGTGAACTACCATCAGACCTTCGTGACGCAGTCATCATCACTTCGTATAAGAAGAAAGGTATCAGATCAGATTGCTCAAACTATCGTGGTATTACTCTGCTCTCCATTGCTGGCAAAATCCTGGCAAGAATACAGTGGTGAATACATCTTAGACAATAACCTGCATCATCACTGCCTCGGAGTGAGGGCTGTCCAAAGCACACTGAGGGTTGGCAGAAGCCTGTTGAGGAGTTGGACGTCAAAATTCCAAGTTTTCAGGCTTCTACAGTTTGAAAGTACCCAGACTGTCAGTGCAGCACAGGAGGCTGTTAGTGAGATTCCTTTTAATTTGAATTGCTTTGAAGGAACACAATGGAAAATAAAATCCAGTTTCAAGTTCAACAGAGTTTTGCTGGAGGCTGACTTTGTTATGGCAGCTGTCAGTGAGAGCTGGATCCCCCTTTGGAGTTGACTTCAGCCCAGCAGGAAGCCCAGTCTAACAGCTCTCCCATAAGAGTTCTGTGTGGAGTTCTTTGGGTTCCTGCAGCCTTCTGGTGGTTGCACAGGGTGGTAACAACAAATATGAAGCCTACATAGACTGATATGAGAGTAGAAATGCTTGTTTCTGCTTCCTGGCAGCTGCTGAAACTGTGAAAGTGCAGACAGTGGGTTGGTTCTGAAAAGAACTGAATAGGCAACCCCAAATCAGGTGCCTGCAGAAGCATGGAAATTCAATATACAAGCTCTTTGGCCCTCTTTTTGGTGGAACAGAGCTGAATGCTCCCTGTGATTTTAATGTTAGAGGCCCTGAAGAAGCTGACTCGTGCTTGGAAAATATTTAATGTATAACATGGAAGTATCTGATCTCTTTAAACTCTTCAAAAATTAAACATGCTAAATGTAAAGAAATGTCGCCAGAACAGATGTGCAGGGCATGTGGTTCTGTAAATGTGGGAGTGCACTCTGCATGGAATCTTCAACATGAGAGACTTCCACTTGGAGGTGTTTGGGTACCAGTCAGATCTGTTCCTGCTGCGGTGCAGAGAGGGATGGAAGTGAAAACACAGGTGGAGATGCAGGCACAGCCTCAATTTTTGCCTAGAGAGGGGCTCCAAACTTAATTGTTTTAATTTGAGGCTTTTATATCTGCTGAGCTTGGGAAGTAGCAGTCACTGGGAGACTTGTAGCCCAGGGATCTGATCCCAGAGGAGGTAACTGGGATATGGAACACTGTGTTGGATGGGAGGGGGGTGGTAACGGTGCCAGGGCTGAAGTGGAAGTCTGAGCAGGATCTTTTTCCAGTTGTGCCTGTGCTCTCCACAGGACCAGCTGGACCTCAGGCTGTGTGTGAGAGCAGCAGCTGTGGCTGTTCTGAACAGTTCTTTGAGACTCCTTGTCATGACCTAATGAAAGTGGAGACGAGTAAAAGCAGGAACAGCAGATGGCAACCAAGAGCTTGGCTGCTGGTGCACACAGGGCCATAGTGGAAATTATGCAGGATAACGAAGCAGTTACCAGGCCTTGGATTTGCAAACTGAGTATTTGTATACCCAGTAACAAAAAACTTTATAGAGCCATGTGTCTGACAACCTGTTGGGGTTTTTTTCATGTCACTTGCAGTAGTAAAAGATCCCGCTCCTGACTGCAAACTTTGCCTCTTATAGAACTTGTGAACCTTCCTCAAAGCATTTCTTCTGCCCTTCCTTCAACTTGGGCCTACTAGGAAAAACTAAAAGAATGGGAAACCACTTAGAAAAACACTCTAAATGACATTGTATATTCATTATTTTTCCAAGCCGAAAATAGAGCTCCCTAGTTTGCTACACGATAACTTAATATCTCAGCATTACACATCAATATATATTTAATGCAGAGACATGAGCATCTAAACACAGGCACTTCTGTTGTTTGGGGTTTTTTGGTAATTTAGAGTAAGAATCCGAATTTCGATTTTTTAAGTATGTCGAGCTTTGGAAGCTGCACCGGTGTCCCAAATTAAGTTTTTTTTCTTTTGCCTTACCCAGCACCGCACAGCAGAATTTGTTATTTCCAAGTCAAAAGAAGCAGTTCCTTCTGTCTCTTCAGATTTGGGTTTGGTAAGTCTCTTTAATGCCTCTGGTTCTCTCATCTGTGCTGTGTGGAAAGCAGTAATTTGTGCTGACATCATCTAACTGCCCTGCAGAAAAAATATGTTGCAAATCACCAAGGAAAGGGAGAAATTTATCTATAATTTAGGGCAATAATGGGGCTTAATTCACCAAGTCTCACAGCATCTCACATACTGACAGATTCTACTATCATTAGCGACGTCTTGGGATTCTGTTGTGTGGATATAATCAGTTATGACTGAGAGGAAATCATTATGAGGGCCTCAGTTTTGTAACCACTCCTGGGCTTTATTATCCTTTGTGGCAGCTGTGCCTGTGAGAGCTCGGGAGTCGTTTATTTTTCCAAGCAAGGAAACCCACACGAATTATTGATATTTTGGTTGTGGTGAGGCGCTGATGCTGAATAACAGGCTGGGTCCTCCTCCCCAAGAAACCTCTGTGACAATCTGATACATTTGATTCAGAAGGTAATAGATCTGACTCACTGGGTACTTTATTTGTTTCCTAAGTAGTACATATAAGCTAATTAACAAAGCATCTGGCTTACTGTTTGTTTTTTTTTTTATCCTGTATAATTAACCTGTGTATGTGTGTGAGATTCTTCTCTAGCTGTCCATAAAATCTCTGTCAAATTAGGTTTGTGACATGTCTGTCCCAGTGTGGGGTCAAAAACAATATGTTGTCATATAAAATTTAACAGCAGTCACTCTGAATGTGGACATGAGCTAAATATAAGCATGGGATACATTTGCTTGTCAGTAAAGGTGGTGTATTTTTAGAATTTGACTGGAACCTTACAATTTCTTATCCATGATTGAGAGTCTCCAGAGACTCTCTATGTGTCTTGCATAGCCAAAGACTTATTTTGAGTTCTATCCAGTGCAATCTATGTTCCATCTGCTCCTAATCTGTGGCAGTCTGAAGCATGCCAACATGCAAAGGAGCAAAAGCCATCCCATTCTGACTAAGCTACAACCATGTCTGTGATGTTCTTGGTACAGTCCCATTTGAGGCAGTAGGAGTAATTGATTTAGTGGGAATGGCACAAAACCAGACAGGTCAGGCCAGATCAGTGCTGAACTAATTTCTTGAGGATTTTTCTTGCTGAATTTTTTTTTTTTTTAATAAATATGTTGTCATCGTTCCAGCCGAAACGCTTTGATTTTGAGCAAGCTGTAAACACTGCAGTCTCTGAGCTGAAGATATCCTGAGGTGAAATGCTTCTAGTGTCTCATTGCCACTGATTTTCTTTCCCAGAGTTTTTAAAATACTCACATTCCTCTCTTTCTAGTTCTTTTAGTTTAAGTGGCCACTTTTCCATGTGCAGTCCTTTGAAAGTCAGAGCTAGCCTGGGTATTTCTGCCTGCCCCTGCCTTGTGACTGACAGATGTGCCCAAACTTGCTATGATTTACATGACTGTTTTTTCTGCCTAAATACCATTTTGTGGAGGTTTCAGTTACTTCTAAGTGCAATTAATTTTTATAACAACTGTCAGGGAGAGGTTCTTGCTCACCTGAAGGCAGCTGCTGATGGTGAGCATCTGAGGGAAAGGTGAGTCCTGTGTCATTAGAGCTGTGAGGTTTGTCCAAAGTGCCACACTCATCCTCCCAGCCCTCCTGGTGACCTGAGTCCCTTTAGAACTTGCCCTTTGAGAAAATGATGTTCTTGAGGCTGCTGTCATTGAAACACAGAGCTAAAGCAGCCTTAAAACGTGAGATGAAAGAGGCTGGAAAACAGTTTCTCCAGGGACCAGTTACAGTGGCTGAGAAAAGGGGAGAAGCTGCCCAGAGAGCTTACAGTGCTTGATGTCTTTATAAAGGCTAAATGTGCCAGGACAAAGAATTTAAAATTGCTGTTTGCTGAAGATTTATCATCAGCTTGCAATTTAAGATGTGAGAACAACAAACAAGAGGCCAAAGGCCTTTCATAGTGTCTCTAGCAATGTCAAGGGAAGCTAGCCTTGATAAAGTGTATCATTCCAAGATTCAAAACCTTCTCTTTCAGATTAATCCCTTGTGTTTTGCTTCATTCTCACAAGAAAAAGCTCTTTTTTAATATGCAAAATTTATAATCCATTTATAATCAAACTGTCTTGTGTTTCTCTGAGCCTAGTGGTTCTTTCTGGCTTTGGGCTACCAACAGTGGCACCAGGGAGGCTGTGGAAAGTGAGTGACTGGCACAGGAGAGCAGAAATGTGTGGGTTAAAAAGATACAAATATCTGTGCTGGGAATGAAATTGGATTTCAGGCTAACAGGATTTTCCCCCTGCTCTCAAAGCACATCTACAGGCCTTTGTCAGCTGGGGCTGAGGAGGAGAGAGAGAGGGAGGAGCTGTTTGTTGGTGCACAGAGGCTTCCAAGAGGTGGCTTTGGGGAACCTCATGTTGTATGGAAGAGCTCTCTGCTGACAGAGGAATTATCCCAGACTTTCTGTGACCGAGTGGGTCTCTTGGTAAAACAGACAGCTTCAGAGAAGGGTGGTCACAAGGGAGCACAGCATGTTTGCATGTGATGTAGCAGCTTTCCCCCCCTTACATTCCTCTCTGGCTGTCTGACTGAAATAATTGCTGTGTGTGGGTGGGAGGAGATATCACATCCCTCAGCTTTCCCAAGTTCCGTCTCTGCCAACTTTAATTCAGAGGACTCTCCTGCCTGATGTCTTACTTCCCACTCCCCATCCCATGCCTGCATGGGTTCCTTTGCCAGAGACACCTCCAAAGCTGCAGAAGCAGAACCGATCTGAGCACACACCCCACTAGCATGATGTGCTGTTTCCTGTTAAGAGCCATGCTGGTTATACCCCAGTTTTACTCTCCAAAGCACAGCTGAACTGGAAATGTCAGTCCAACCCATTTGTCCTGGCCCTTATGCTGTGTCTGAGCACAGGGTAGCAGGGTTGTGAGCCCGTAGGGAAGTGCAGATCCCACAGGTCTTTTTTTTTTCTCCTTATTCTCTGCCAAGCAATTATGATCATCACACTGAGGTTTATGTTGGCTTCGGTGCTTTTTATAAAATTATCTTTAGGGTGTTTCTTGTTACCTTGTTGTGTGCACTTGGAAAATCCTTCAATTAAAGCAGATTAGTATTTTATTAACATGATTCATATCCAGGCTGTTTTGAGGCAGCTGCAAAAAAAAAGAGAAGGAATCTCACAGAAAGTGGTACAGAGGATAAAAGACTCCCAGTTGCAAAGGTTATGCCTGCTACTTCACTCTGTACTGCAGTCTTCACAAAAGCAAGCTTTGAACTAACTAGGAAGCAGAGTGTAACATAGAAATCCTCTGGAGTGCTGCTAATCTGTATGAATGTTTGGGAAGTGCTGGAAACGATGCTTTCAAGTACATTTGAGGGGCTGGTGTAACCACCTGCTCACAGCTACGGCTGCCAGCAGGAGCAGCTTGCAAGATGGGGGTTTAAACGAGGTGTACAGAGGATTTGGAGGTTGTGCTTTTCAGCCCTGCAGTGCCTACAACTCAGGAGTCTGAGGAGACAGGCTCCACAAAACCGTGGAGCCTGTCAAGGCATGAGAAGGGCACTTCTGCAGGTGAGAGCTGTAAGCACTGAGCTGAGTACCAGAGTGCCTGGGGGGATTTCTGTACCTGGAGAAGAATGGGAGAATCCTTTGTCCCTTGTCTGTCAGACTCCTCAAAGTATCTGAAAACTTACACACCACTTTGCCTGAGGTCATGCCATGAATCAAGGCCAGGCTCTCATCCTGGTAGGTGGTGGCTTTTTTATACAGAGTAAGCCAAAGTATTGTATTTGGGGTTAGCACCCAACTACATACAATGTGAATTTGTGCCATAATTCAAGCAGCTTCTACTGCCAAAGAAACACCAACAAACCCCAGAAACTCAGGTACCCAGTCTCATTCTCTTTATTGCTTGGGTCATTCAACAACTGCTTACAGTCACGAGTAGGTCAGAGCCAGGCACTTCAGAACTGGCTGAAAATAGAGTCTGGTTTGCACGGCTGTGTCTAGTACAGGTTCCCTGATGCTTAATCAAGGTGAGCATATTGGGATTTCTCTCCTCTGCTGGTTGCCTGTCTGTGGAGGTGTTGAAGTGGTTAAAAGCCCTGCCCTTCTGGTGAGCACAGCTTTAATCAGCTGTGAAGTTTCAAAGGTGTTGGGGGCCAAGTGGACAGGAATGTGACATGAATGAGTCTTCTTTTATCAGCAAACAAGGCTAGGAATATAAAGTTACTACCCACAGTTGTTAAGGAGATGAGCTTTTCCTTGTTTTATTTGCTTTTTACTCGTAGGGTGTGCTTTTTAATATTAGGATGGTACTTACATTGAATTTTATTTTTCCAACACTTTCTGTTTTGCACCTTTGCATCTTTCACCGTTGGTAAATCCCAATGTCTTTGTGAATTAACTATCCACAAGACCTTTTCACTGTTGGGTTTACAGAGACATCCTTTCCTTCTCTAACTTTACTCTTTGCACCTTGTCTCTACCTACCTCCTCCTCTTTTGCTTAACACTTCAGCTGTTTCTGCTTCCAATTTTATCACACCAGTGGCACCAGCAAATTGGCCAATGCATGAATCCACTTCAGTGGTGGCTCTCGCTCTGTTTGCCAGTAGCCAGCTGGAGAACTAAATGCTGGTGAGCCAAAGTCTAATTTCATTGAACTTCGTATTACTATGAGATCCAAACCACCCACCCCTTTCTGTGTGTTCAGTCCTGCTAAGTTCTCCCAGAGCAGCATCAGAGCCGGTTCTGTGCACACTGCATAGACAGGAGGTGTAGGGTCAGGCTTGGGAGCTGAGTGTGGTCAGATGTCATGGTCTTAAGTACAGCGGAAGTCCAGAGCATGAGTTTAGGAGCAGACTGGAAAAGGGCACATGGGCTTCTGTGACCCCCCAGCTGAGGAGCTGTAGGCTGTGGGATGGGCACATGGCACGTGGAGGACTGATTACCTGTGTGTTCTTTACTATGTTACATGACAGCAGTGCTGGGGATTGCAACCTTTGGCTCCCACTGCACGTGTGTGTTACACAGAGGCAGAATAGTGTCTAATATTCCAGGAGCTGATAACCTGTAGAACAAGATGCCAAGAGCAGGGTAGTTGAGAGATGTGGCTTGTGAGGGTGACTAAAGCCATCCTGGACAGCACTGAGCAGGCACCACAAGTAAAGGGAGATGCTCTGTGGGAGCTCTTCACTTTTATTACTTACCTGTGGATTTACAAGTGCTCTAAGGAGGAGGCTGAGTTCAGAAAAGAGCAGGTGCAGAAGCTGGTAGCTCTCCATATGAGCAAGGCTGAATTTCACTTTTGCTTAAATATCAGTGATTTCTTCCCCCTCTGAGGTCAGTTATGCTGACTCTACAAACCCAAATCTTAACCTGAGTACAATCTTCTTGTGCCAGGGTCACCTTAATCAGGTGGGATGAAAAATGTGTGCTCCAAGTCTGCCAATAAGACATTAGAACTCCTGGTGACTGGCTCACTATTTATTGCAAGCATGTTTGGTTTAAATAATAAAAAAAAAAGAAGTCATGTGCTTTATTTTTCCTTCTATCACCACTTAGAGAACCATTTGGGTCCAGCACCAGGCTGCTGAAGGGGGAATTTTCTGATGACATAGCAAGAGTTGATTACTTTTGTGAGGCAAAAGACAAATAGCCCAACTCCTGAGATGTGGCTTCGGGGCCAGCTGTGTATTCCTGCAGAAAAATTGCTGTTACTGTACAGCTCACAGGGGACAAGGTATTGAACTGGCTTCTGGTTCTTGCATTACGACTGACTCCTTGAGTTATGTGCTTCTGGGGGAGTTTATCATGTGCTGCTCCTGTTTGGCTCAGGAGTGTGCATTTCCGTTCTGAGATTTTTTTTTTTTTTATCTTGCAGCAATTTAAAATATCGGAGTACTCTACCATTATAAAGGATGATTAGCTGGCTGGGTTTATTTCTGATAATTTACTTAAGTCATCTAAATAACAGCAAGATGGTAACAGCTAAAATATGAGGTAGTTCTTATTAATTTTTCTCTGTATCCAGGAGTTTTGGCTTAGAAGCAGGAAAACAAAGCATTTTTCATAGCTGAATTCAACAGTGACTAGAGTTGGTTTAGCTGGTTCCTTGGTTGTTCATTAAGAGCCCTTGGGTTGCTTTAGAAGTATTTCTAAAAATTAATCTAGTGGTGTCTGCTTTAGGTTAGGTTTATGCAAAGAACACTTTCTTAAGCCCCAGAAAAACTATTTACAGCAGCTTAAATATCAAGCCAATGAGGTAAAAACTAAGATGTTTTGTATTTGAGGAGAAGAGAAATTCCAATTCCCAGTCGCACTGGGTTTATTGACAGAAGGTTTTACCATCCTTTTTTGAATCCATTCTGTCAAAGTGTGATTGTTTTCTGATTTTGAACAGAAAAATTCACAAATATAGGCAGTGGAATAGAATAAAAAAGTCTGAATTCTGCACAGTATACCTTTCAATGATATTTTTGGATGCCTGCTCTGGTAAAGGCCAATTATTTTGCTCTATGAGATTCAGTTAAACTGACAGAAAAGGGAGATAATTAATTCTAGTAAGATGAAAATACCCAGTGAGTTACAGTGTGCAGACCATGCAAAGTGAAGTTCCTCAGTCTGTGTTCATGCTCTCAGCCCCTTAGTAGGCTGAGAGGTGCCTCAAGTAGCACCTTGCTCTGGGCCACAGTAATTGACTGGCCTCTGCAGAAATTCAGGCTGAAGTTCACTTCATCTCTCCATCAGACATTTATGAGTTTATTTATTACCAGCAGCGTGGAGCAGTAGAGTTCACACTGAACATCATGACCCAGATGCAAACATTTTGGCAAAGTGTTAATGATTTCTAGGGAAGGAGGATGTTTCAGACTCCCCTCCTTTGGCCTCTGCTCGAAAGGCTTGTGTAGGTGGTACAGCAGGGACTGTGCCCCTGCTGAGACCCTTTGAAGTCTGCAGGGGCAGCATTCAGTGCCCTGAGTGCCAGGCTGTCTCCTTTGGAGGTAGAGCTGCATAGGAAATGTGGGCAAGCCCATCATTTGGTTCATGTAGGTCACTAGAGTGATGTTTTGAAGCCTCCCTTGATGGGTTTGTCGTCACACGCTGTCTTTATTTCTAGGGTCTGAGAGAGGTGTAGAATAAGAGAAATATTTTGGCTTGTTTAACAGCCAGTCAGGTCGTTTTGGGGAGTTTAGAAAAGTACATGACATTGTTGTGTGCATGGGAGAGTGAGGTGGCTGGGGAAGTCATCTTGGTTTTACTCAGGCAGTTTTTGGCAAGGGCTAGGTAAGCATGAGTTACAGCTGAAAATTAGTCCATCCAAGCTTCTAGGGAAGGGTGGTTTGGTTTTACTTCAGTGCTTTCCATGTTCTAACAGGACAAAATCAGGGAAGCCTTTCTGAGCTTGTATATGCTCCAAACACCATTCCTGTTTCTCCTGCCAGCTGGCAGAGCCTTAAGTCATCTCCCTGCTATGCTTTGGGCAGAATTATCCCTGTTACAGTCTCACTGAGGTCAATGGAAAGATGAGACTAGATTTCTGGAAATGTGTTTTCTGTCCAAGCTGTGTTCAGTTCTTCCTGTTGCCTTTGTCCATGATCCCACTCAAAAGCAGTGTGGTTAAGTCGGGAGTATTCCAGGACACTGGATTTGTGCAGCAGATGCCATGGAAGGCACATAATGCTGGGTGGATTGTTTTCTCTAACCAGTGTGCACGTTAAGCACTAGGCTAAATCCTTTTGGATTAGATAAGTGAGAGGAAAAGAGACTATTTCTAGAGAGTATTTTCTTTCCATGCCCCTGATTTTTGTGTATTTATGATTTTTCTCTGAACTGGAATCAGCATGTTTGGCCCATTTGATCTTTTCAATCTATTGCAGTTATTAAGATTTGAAGTAGCATCCCAAAAAAAGTGCTGATTCCTTGAGGATGACTGAGCAGCCAGGGCAGCACTTCAGCACTTTATCACAGCTCTGCTTGCCAGCATGCTACGTGCTATTTATGTCACCTCTTGTCTTTCCCAAGTCCTGGCTGGAGAAGAAGTCCAGCAGGCTGGGATCTGCAGACAGGCCTCACGTGAGCCCTGGTGTTCCTGTTCACATGTGGTGTCTGTAAGAGCAACAATGTCTTTCACACAAATGCTCAGACATTCCTAAAACCAGCCATCTGAAACACCCAGGCCTTACTCCCTTGTGTTAATAATGGTCTAAATGCCTTCTCTGGTCCAAATATTTATTTATTGTTTGTTTTACTTTGTGCTCTGTGCAGGCTCTTGAGTGTTTGAATCTTACATCAATCTGAGAATAACTGTGGAAGTCCCACAGATTATAGCTACACTAGCCTGAAGTGTGGAGTAAGGGAGTGAGGCCCAGAAAATTCCAGGGACTCTTCCCTTTGGATCTGGAGTTTCAAGTATAAGAAGTCTGAAAATGCAGTAGCAGGAGTGTATGTGCCATGTCTTGGGAGGCTTTGTGTGGGGAATGGAACAGTTGAGTTGGATGAGAGGCAAGTGGGTGCACAGCAAGAGAGAGCAGCGAAGCTGGAGGAGGTGGAAGTTGGGGCTGAAGTAGGGAAGGTAGAAATCAGTCTGGGAGGGTGTGCAGAGGTGCTGTGGAGAAATAGCTGTGAGAAGAAGGCACCGTGAGGGCAGGATCAGAGAACAGACTAGAACTGCTGTGAAAAGAGAAAGGTGAGGCCAGCGAGGCAGCTGGGAGATGACAGGAGGGGGCTGAGAACTGAGGAAGGTGGGGCTGAGCTCACATGAGGGGAAGAAGGACACCTACAAGCAAATGTGGTAGGTAAGACTTGGGGATAAAATGACTGAAAACAATGTTGTGACTGTGGAGAGGGATTATCTCACAGGTATGGCTTAGAAGCTGGATATATGGAAAAAGACTTAATATTACCTCTAAGAACCCCCTGAGAAGAAGAACAAGAGAGAATGAAAAGAATGAACAAGAGAGAAGATGGGATCAGCAGCATGTGACCTGAGACTGTGAAGTGAGAGAGATGGATGCTGAGGGGCAGATACTCTGTGACCCTGGGAAGAGGAAAATGTGGACAGGGCAGGGTCAAGGCCATAGGGACTGTGAAAGGGAGGGATTGAAATCTGGAGTAGAGGTGTATCTCCTGATCTAGAGGAAACAGCATTTGACCCTTGTAAGTGGTGAGTGACCACTTAACACAGGTCAAGTGGCCTTTGTAAGTCATTGAGTGCCTTCCCAGTGCTTTTCATAACAAGTAGAACCTTTGTAGAAATGCCTTGAGGTGGTTTTGGTTCCCATGTTTCTTCCATCTTTCCATTATTCTTACCCTGACTTGCAATTGCAGCTGAACAAGCTCTAAACATGAGTGCCTAAGTTGATCACAAAACACCTGCTAGACTGACTTAACTGGGATTCTGCCTTTCCCTTTGGGAGAAGTCTTGATCTTCTGCAAGAAGAAGTAAGGACATGTCAGAGCTCCAGCTGGGGCTCCAGGTCAGTTCTGCCTTTGCAAAAAGCAGTTTATTGTTGTAAAATGTAGGGTCAGTCACTGACTCTTAACAGGGATTAAGGAGTATTATGGCAAAGTCTCTTCTGTCAGCTTTTGACACATCAGTAAAATAGCAGGAGAACTACAACTATTGCTGCACACTTTTAATTATTTATTTTTAACGGAAAGAAGTACTATTAGTGAGTATTAGGTGATACAGGCTCGTGAGTTTACTTTGTTATGATATTTAGCTCTCCATTTCTCCTGCTTTTATAGACAGCTCTGACATGGTTGGATTTGTTAACAGGGACTTAGCTGAGGTCTGATGTGTGCACTGTCCATCACCCTGCACTAGCTGCAGGACCAGGAATGAGCCTGTCCTCTCAACTTCAGTTCAGCTGAGGCTGGAGGCACTATAAAAGCAAAATCTTTGCCCTCTGAGAGGATGGCAGGTCCAGTTTGGGTCACGCTCCACTGCCTGTGCTCAGCTGGGGCACAGCCTGACTCATTTCACAGCTGCAGGGGGGTGTAGAAACAGCAGCCCCTACGTGAAAGAGCACAGAAACATGAAAGGTTTTGTGTCCAAAGGCATGGATCGAAGCCTCCAGAGAACAGCATCCACCTCTGGTCCTTACCCCACACTCTCAAATGCACACACGTGTGCCCATGCACTGACTGGGAGCTCTGATGCACGGACAAAAATCAATATGCTGCTCACATTAGGAAGATAATGGTGGGTTATACCTTTGGTGCTGGGATCAGCTCTCTAGTGTGTAGTGAGCAGAGTTGTTTCTAATGCTTTAGAGCAGTACAAATTATTAATATTTAAATATATATGCCTTCTCTGTTCCACTTTTCCTGAAGGCCTGCTGTTGTAGATCATGCTATTCCAGAAACCAGTAAGAAAATGGACACACTGTTTTCCTCCATTTTCTTTTTAGTAATTCCAAACATATCTGCCTTTGGAGTCTCAAACTAACACTTTCTTAGACCCATTCATGATGACTCTCCTATTACTTTATTTAGGGGTAGTAAGCAATCTATTGATAAGTATATTTAATTAGCAGTGTTTCAGCCTTGTGTGCATTACTGTGTTTGAAGAATATTGAATTTGAATGCTTATCCAGCATTGTGAGATCATGCTGTAACTCCCTGCAGTCACATTTCGATTTAATTACCTGAAATAACTTTGTATCTTTACCAAACCAATCAAGCAAATTTCTTATTCAAGTCACTTCACTGTGTGACTATGAGGCAATTTAGCTTTGAGAGAGACACTTGGAGTGCGTGTATGTTTTGAATATAAATGCAGATTTTCATGCTGTTATTATCCTGCTAATGATGGTATAGCTTTGCTAGCGACTTTTTTTTTTCAGATTTAAATGTCTAAATAAAAAGACTAAAGTCCAGGATTTTAAAAAGTGTGATCACAGCTGTGGGTAAGGGGTAGAGGAGCCTCCTGTGCCCAGTGTCAAACTTCACTTGTGTGCACAGGGACCACACAGTCTGCTCAAACTCTGCCTTTCTGTTCTTGTTAGTTAATGCAGTTCTTGCCTTTAGGGTTGAATGCATGTTTCCTCTGGAGATTAGGAAGCAACGTTGAAGACACATTTATTTCAGATACTTAAGGACAGAAATTAAAGTGTAGTATTGCTTTTTACATCTGTAACTTCAGATGGCTATAGTTCAATATGCTGAAGTAATCTAAATATTGTGTCTGATTGCAGTAGTGAGAGGGAATTTAGTAACAGCTGATAATATAGATGCTCTGTAAGTATTTGCACTGGTAAAACTGATTAAAAAAAAAAAGCAGCATTGGAAGAAGAATCACAAATGAACCTCACAGGGTGAATTTGGTATCTACTTGAAAGTGGTTTTTAATTCTTTATGCATTTTAAAGAATTGAAAAGGCTTGCTTAACTCATAAAGAAAGAAGGCTCTTTTCTATAAAGATGCAATAAAATGGGAGTAATAAAGCATTAACAGTATCAATTTCCTTATGGATTGTCACCTTGAAATGGTTTCAGTAAAGTACAGGAGTTAGATAAAAAGGCAAACACTTTGGAGGATGAATTTCTTTAAAGGAAACTAGGGCTCTTCCAGGAGAAATTAAATCAAGAAAATTGAATGGAAAAGATGCCCCCCGTGGTTTATAACCAACTGTAGGTGCTGTGGGATGCACAGAATGTATATCATGGGAGCACCAGCCAGCCACTCTTTTCACATGGAAGAATTCACTGCAGGTGTGGTACCTTTTACCCCAAACACTCGGGTACAAAGTACTTACCCTGGCCTCAATGAAGCCTCTGAATGTTTAACAGCTCCTGTTGATAAAAACCTGCCTTGTTCTTCCCTGCTGGGGCTGTGGGAGCAGGGCTGGCTGAGAGCTGCAGGACATGAGTTTGTGCCCGTGTGAGTTCTCTGAAGCTGAAATTCGCCCACAGTAGTTCTGGGGTTTCTTTTTGCATCGCTCAGAGATATTTTTAATGAATTGCAAGTATGCATTTCTCTAACCAGGGGGCTGCTCTTTTTGCACCTGTAACTGGTATGATCACAAGTGCAGCTTTACCAAACAAACTTCCAAATTCTTCTAGAATATTTGGAAATGTCTCAGAACTCTTTTTATAAATTCATCTGCTCACTCTTGATCCTCTTCTACCTCTGTCTTTGGATTCAGGAAAGTACATGGCTGATGTTTATAGGCACACATGGTGTGATGGAGCTTCCCTGCCCATGTCTCTCAGCACAGGTGCTGTCCCTCAGGGCTGAGCAGCACGAGGACAGAGAATGGAGTGAGTCTGTGACCTGGACAAAACCAGGAAGGATTGCTTGAGACCATCAAGTTCTTACTCACTTGATGTGAGAACAAATCCGCTTTCTAGGATATGAAGTTAATTCTCTAAGTCACTATCTCTGTTTTGTCCCTTTCAATTACTTCATTTGAAAGTCAGTGGCTATATTAAATAAACTCCTGCCAAAGGGGTTTGGAAAATCTCTTTTCTAGCACATCCCCAGGGAAAATTATTTAAATTATTTGAGAGAAATAGAGAGAAGAAGACTTGGCAGCACTAATTCACCATTAGCTACCAATTATATTTGTGGATGGTCAATATCATACCAGAAATAATGCAGGATTACTTAATTATCTGCTTCATGATGCTGGCCTGCTTCCCTTTCTGGTTAGCCCACTTAAAAGCAAGTAAGAGCAGAGAAGAGAAGATCATTTATGGGTTTGGTTTTATTTTTTGCCTTTCAATGCTTTACCTTATGAAGTGGGACTTGATTTTGCCTCTCAGGTGTGGGGCAAACCACAGGCATTGCCTGTCCAGAGGCCTTTTGACCCACATGAGGCAGGTTTGTTTCTCCCAGCCTGGTTTGTAGATGGTGCCTTCAGCAGTGGCAGCAGAGGATGACAGTGAGCCAAAGAGACCTCACTGATGTTTATCCACAGGGACCCCACCTGAACTGTGCCCTGCTTCTGCATTGCCTGCTTGACTGGAGAAAGCCATGATTTAGTAGTCAGTGTAAATAAGAACAGGATTAAATTATCACTATGACATGGCACTGGCCACAGTTCATTTGCAGGGCAGAGCCAGTCAGGCTTTGCGTCAGCTAACTCTGGACTGACATGCACTTGGCACTGCGTGAAGTTAAAGGGATAAACCAGCTGTGACCCTTGGCACTGCTTCTCCCCATGCCAGACAGCTCAGTGGGCCACAAATCAGCACCAGGCAGCTGTAATCTTAGCCTGGAAGATGGGTGAGAGTCAGAATTGCACGTGGTTCGCCTTGAAGCGCCGGGCTGAAGAGGGCAGTGGTTCGGGGGAGGTCTCTGAGGGCAGTGTCAGCCCCTCGGGCAGAGCAGGCAACGGGGAAGGGAAAGGTCTCAGGAGTGGCACTTTAATCCATTGCCAATTGCCTGTCATTTTATGTGGCAAAACAGGGAGTTTCAATAGGAAAATAAGAGGTTTCTTAATTGAGGATAAAAACGTGCTTCTTCCCTTCTACGGCAGAGTGGAGGGTTTTCAGCTGGCTGTAGTTCAAGAACATTTAACTCATATAATCTTTTACATGAGCGCTCATCCTGGGATCCAGAGCCATGCTCCGTGGAGCTGTGGCCCACAGGATTAAAATGAGAGCTCTCCTGTTTGTAACTCTGCCCATAAATATGGAAGAGCTGTCTTATTCAATTATTGTGTTCATACTACAATGACTCTGCTCATTTCCCTTTTTCCCAGACATGAAAAGAGCAACCCCCCTGATTTTCACATGTGTGATAAGAAGCAGTGAGAAATGCAATAATGTTCTTTTTTGCATTACTGGTCTTAATATTGGCCATTTGCCCAGTAGCTTTTCATGCAACTACTTATTTATTAGTCTGATTCCTTGCAGTTTCTTTGTATATACTATAAAGAGAGTTACTTGAGACATGCACAACAGAGAACATAAGGTAATTTCAGATAATTCAGCAGTTCCCTATTCCTGGTAACTTTTTCATTTCACAACTAAAGGATTTTAGCTTTTACTATTTTTTCTTTATACTATATGTGTGTTTAAAAAAAAAAAAGTCCTAGAAATAGAAGAGAAAATAAACAGACATGTAAAAACTTAGAGCTTACTGAGGATATATAGATGTGTGATAGATTAACAGGGGTGAATTTTTACAGGAGCAGAGACAAGTTTTCCAGGTTTATTTGGAGGACATTGGTTATATGGCAAAAAAAAAAGGCTTTTAATTCAGAAATTTCTAATTTCTTGTAAGGTGTTTAGTTTAATCCACACATGACCAGCTGAAGGAAGATTATGCAGTGAGGCCTTTCAGGACTGCTTGAGCAAAGGCTCAGACTCAGTCTGGACACCTATTGTAGACCTGGCTCAGGTCTGCACCATGATTTTGGTGCCTCCACCCCATCAGCTTTCATTTCCCCTCTGACCTTGGCTATATCTTTTCTATTTAGGATGTAGATGTATCATAAGTCAGATTCCCTTTGATGAAGTGCTTTTGCTATGCAGTCATAATCTCTGTTTCTGAAATAATATTTCCTTAAATCTGCCTGGGCGAGGGGCCTCTCTCAGACTTCTAATTTAGGAGCCGTTTGGGACAAGCAGAGCCTGGTTTTTTTCAGTGCCAATGATTTTTAATTGGAGCTGGATCTCCAATGCAATCAGAGAAATATTTTAATTTGCTTTGCAGTACTGTCTCCTCCTTATGGTGAATTAACACTGCTGGAGTAACTACTCTTCAAACAAGTCTCCCAGCCAGGAGCTCTGTGCACTCCTCTAGCCCCTGTTATGAGGATGAGAGTATCAGGAAGCTCCTGAGCTTCAGGCTGGGGGGAGGCTGGTGGTGTTGTTTGTTTTCCCCTGTGGAATTTGGAGTTACTGCTTACCCGATGGAATCCTGAAGGGACAGTGGAACCGATGCCATTATCAGCCGTGGTGGGGAGACGTGCTGGCCTGGTTTGGTCAGGGGCTGTCAGAGGGGAAGGGACTTGCTAATGAGCAGTGAAAGGAGAAGCAAACACAGGGTGCCCTCTCCACTCTTAAAACTAGGTCAGTCCTCATTAGGCAGCGTTTTCATATGTCACAGAACAGATAAACCCCAGAGTGCAACACTTCTTTTCTGAATATAAATGGACTCGTGTTAGTTTTGTGATGTAAGAACCTACATTGCACTGTACTCTTATTTTAGCATTAATGTTTGCCCAGCTCCTGCAGAATGCTGGATGTTAACTCGTTGGAGAAGTGTATGACTTGTCTTGGATTTACTGTCCCAAGCCCTGCAATCCTGATTAGGTTTTGCAACAAGCATGTGCAAATTATGCTCCGAGTGTCTCAAATGGCATTTTCGTGCTCGTAGCTCTTGGCTGCTGATCAACGTGCAGAAATGCTCTAACATTTAAATGGCTCTAGAAACTTCACCAGGGTTACTTGCTGAGAGCAAACTGCAACATTAAAGCTTCATTTCACTGAAGCTGCAGGCTTTCACATGCCCATTCAGCTTTGGCATGAACCCTCCAGAGCTGAAGCTGCACCTGCTCCTTAGATGCAGGCTCTTCATCATGTGCTAGTCTTGTTTTGCAGGGCACTTGAGAGTAAACCCCTGGAGTGATCCTGAGGAGTAAAATGTCAGTAAGGCTGGGATCCTTGTGCTTTTAAGCCAGTAGCAATAGAGCTGGCATCTAATGTGTTTCTCTTCCTGTGTGCTTTGTTTGTTTTGTTTATTTTAGTTGTTTTAAAGATAAAGAAACCTACTTGCAGAAGTCCTGCTAGTGTTTGTGCAGATCTCAATTTGTACTTTACTGACCTGTGAACACTGGACCCGTGGCTGTAGCTTCTCCAGGTTTGCCAAATGTAAGATGGGGAGAGTACTTCTACCACATTTGAAAATGGCCAGTTGGAAAGAGCTTTGGTAATATAAATTTTGCCTTTAGGTGAGGGAAGAAATATATATAGGAACTTCTCCCTCTTCAATTTTCTATTTATTTGCACGTTCTATTTTAAAATGTAAATCAGTGAGGACATTTAACAAGTCTGTCATCCCACTCCATGTATAGAGTAGCCTTGTTAATAAAGCTTTAACCAATATTCCAGAGCTTGGCAGGACAGTGATAGTGTGGCTTGTGAAGGGGATGCTGAACATCTGAGTTCTGCCTGGTCCATGGCCCCGTGGGCTTGTCCAGAATGGTGGTGCTGGGGTGGGCACAATGAGACACCTTTGTCCCTGGCTTTGTCAGGCAGAATGGTTCCTGAAATCCCAGTGCTCATCAAACAGGTTGATGCACCGGGAGTTAATTTGCTGTCTCTGTGCTGCAGTGTCTGTCATTGGGGCAGTTTTCTTGTGTATTACACTTATTTTTGTAATTTTTGTACCGGACAGCACTTGTTTCCCTGTGCACCAAATAATGACCCTTTTTCAATCTCCCTTGTTTGCAGCACCCCTGAATTAGATCCCCATGATTTGCATGTGGATCTTGTGTAAGTGTAACTGAGTTTTTGAGGTTTTCCCCTGTGCTAACTGTATGTGTGCCTTGGTTTTGTGCTCGTTTCACATGTGACATGGAATTCAGCTTCATTGCTCCTGGTTTCTGCCACCAAAGGTCTCAGAGAGGCAGGTGTTTGAATCAAAGTAAGGAGGGGAGCAGAAGGGTGTCTGCAAAAGATGTCATGGACCAGGTGAGGTGTTTCCTGAGAAGCCACAGTCCCTTGGTCCAGCCCCCTGGGAGACTCTTGGTGAAGCTCCATCACCTGTGGAAGAGAAATCTGGTTCAGACAGAGGTTTTAGGGAAAACAGTTGTCATTCCTGTTTCTCAGGAAATTCACAATCACAGAAATACACCAGGAAAACAGGCAATGCTTTCACAGTCTCCTTCCTCCCAGAGTTTCAGAGTATTTTGCAGTCTGCTCTCAGTGAGCTCTGAATCCACAGGTTGAGGTGATTTATGAGAATTAATTTTTCTCTTTTTTTTTTTTTTAAACAATTGGTAAAAGTGAGGTCTCCATTACACTCTGGGAGGCTTTGAATCTCATCTACTGGCCCTTTTGATCACATTTGGTTGCTTACTAAATGGAAAGTATGTCTTGGAAAAAAAAGAATTCTGCTCATAGATTCAAATATTTCCTTGATGTCAAAATCCCAATTAAAAACCCTCAGAAACCAAATAGATAGGTTTGATAAAATTTCCAGTTTCAAAATAACCTGCAGCTCTACACCAGCTTCTCACAGACCTGCACAGAAAAGGCCACAAATAATTGGATAGTAAATACATCTGGATTGGCTACTGACATTAAAATATCAGTCCACTGGTAACAACTACTTTCAATGTGTAGTCAGTGCACAGTAGTTTGACAGCATGAGTTACAGCGCTGTGATTTGTGCCAGCTTTTCTTCTGGGGCCATGGCTGAGAGGTAACTATGTACCAGCCATGAGTTATGGTTCTGTCATTCATTCCTTGCAATGTCCTACTGCAATATTTTATACTGATACATTTACCAAGGCACCACGGCTCAGAACAGCCACCTGAAAATAGGTGATTCGTTAAGCAGGGGAACACAGGAGCAGAAAGGAGTCTTCCCTCAATAGCCCAAGGCTGAAAACCTTTGGGCACAGGCAGGAGTGTTCTCCTCTGCACTGTTTGTAGCTGCCCCAGCTGAGACCCCAGTGCCCCTGTGCCAGGCTGGACTCACACAGGGACAAAGTTCTCTTTGCACACAGTTTGTGATGCTGCCTCAAGGTTTATCTCCCACCAAGTCCTCAGGCACAGGGAAGGCACAAAGAGGCACAGAAGCCCCGGCAGGTCCCTGTTGATGAATTTGCTGCTGCTGTTGTTACTGTATTTGATCTGTCAAGCACCAGCAGATTTCTTGATGCCGTGCCAGAGGGAGGTGGATGTTTCCTGTTGTCTTGAGTTTCAAATCTCAGTGCCACCTCTGAGAGCTGTACAGACTTTGCTGATGCTTTCAGTTCTTTGTCACAGTCACACTGACAGCAAACACCATTGCAGCATCTGATCCTTGCTAAGCAACAGGATGCTAATGCGTTGGAAGAGTCTGAGGAAAAGACAACTTATGGGCATGACATTAGTTTGCTTTTTTACTTGGGGCTGATCTGAAAGTGTTTTCCTGTGAGGTGTCTGGTGGATTTGAAGGAAGAGAGAGTAATGCTGGATTTGAGCAAAGAGGTGGGAGATGGTGCATGGAGGGTGGAAGGAAGTGAATGATAAGAGGACAACTTTGGAAGAAAGCTGGAGAGGAAAGACTGGTCAGAGAAGGGGCTCAGAGGAGAGGCTTTTGCAGAAGAAAAGGGGCCATAATCAACATAGGGCTCACAAAATAAATAAACACAGAAAATTAGAACTGTTAAAGGAGGGAGCTGAGCCTTTATGCTTCTTTGTGCCTTTGGAAAATATCTTGCTTCATGACTGTCAGATCCTTGTCAGCAAGAACCAATCTGTTACCACCCAAAAGCCTCACTGGGCCTGCCTTGCTGTGCTATGGGAGGCCACGGCCAGCCCCTGGGTCTCCAAAAGACAGGCTCTGCAGTAGCAGCTCTCTTGCATTAGTCTTTGCCTACAATATGCTTCCTTTTGGCTCTGGGGCATTCCCAACTGCATTGTAAATAATGTATCAGGACTGTCCATCTCCATCAGAGCAGACACAGCAGAAAGATAGTTGAGGAGACTGTAAACTTGCATGTTTTTGCTCTGGATCTTCCCAAATGCTTCTGAGACTCACATGAATTTGTATTTTTTTTTATGTGTATGCAGTCATTCGGGTGGGGTGTCATGTTCACCAGTACTTTTGAACATGGGGAATGGAACTGGTTATGTCTCTGCCTTCTCAGGAAAGGTGGAATCTGATTTCACCCACCTACTGTTACCGTGTTGATTCCTGTGCAGTTCTGTAAGGTGAAAACGGGGTAAGCAAAGGATGGTGTTAAATCAGCTGTAAGGATCTTTACTGGACTTTTAAGAGTTTGAAAGAGATTTTCTGCAGTGTAATTCAACTGGATCTTACACAATATATTTGCAAAGAATTTACTCCTTTGTGGTTCCAGAACTTGGAAATCACATCCTAGAGTCCTGCTGCAGTACCTATTGATCTACAGTTATTCCAGGGAGGACAGTTTATAGCTGCAGAAAGCTTATCTACATTAACCTAATTTAAAACAAAACAAAACAAAAATCAACCAAACAAAAAACCCCAACAACAACAACAAAATTTCCATACCTTTTTTCCTTTTGTGTCATTTGCAAAATTTTAACTTCTTGAATATATAGCCCTGTCCCTTCACAGCAGGATTTTTGGACCCCTTTCAAATGTTGTGTAACGTGATGTACTTTCTTCATCTGAACTTTCAGCTTATACTGTCATGCAACACCTTTGTGTTGGTCCCACCATTAATTCATCTGTTAGTTTTCCCAGTGAGGTTCTCAGCTGCTCTGCAACTGGGAGTTTCTTGCAGGGAACCTTCGTAGAGTTTCTGTGAGAAAGTGCAAATTACTGAAGAAAACATAGACGTGTGTATACCAATATACATGTATATGTTTGTGTGTAAAACAACTGGAGAAACTGATCCATGTAAAAGATCCCTCTGGGGGAATATCCCATGGAGTCGGTGCTTTCTGGTACATCTGCATGCTACAAATAGAACTCTGCTTAAAAATACAGAGATGCATCTGTTAATTTTGATGGAGGGTGTTGATACCTGTTAAATGTGCTGAAGGTTTTAGAAAAAAAAAGTTTGTTAAAAATATTTTCCATTTAAGACCAACTGACTTCCACAGCAAGTATGACTTGTAATAATTGAGTGAATTGATCTGGTTACTCGGTTATGAGGTCTCTGGGAATTTAGAACTAGTATGTTTTTGCCTCCCTTACCTGTATTTTAGACTGGGTTTAGGAGAAGAAAATAAGCTTTCTAGATTTTTCAGTTACTACTTGATTTTAAAGTTTAATGAATTATATAAAATAAAATCACTAGAAAACCAAAACATTTTTATGCACCTGCAGAAAAAAGTGCAGTTGTGCAGATATCAACTGAGCAGCTCAGTATAAATGTGTTCAGCCAGCAGCCTCCCTCACTTGAATGGTCAGTCAGTTCAAAACTTTTGTAATAAATATACATTGCTTGAACATTTGTTGTGCATGTAATTCTAGCTCTTTAAAAGATGGTATAGCACTCTGAGCCCTTAGTATATGAAGTTCCTCAAATGAAATTTTATATACTACTACTTTCAAAAAATTCAGAAAATTAAAAACTTGGTATTATCCTGTAGTATTCTTACTGTTTTTTATAGCATCCCTCATTTGGATGCCACCTGAATATGCTTTATTTGAGGAATAGCATAAACCCAGGCACAGTATATGATATTAATTACACACGTAGGGAGAACTAAAAACATAAGGATGGGGGCCCTGCCCTGTGACACCACAGCTGTGGATAAGCCAGAAGCTCTGGATCCTGGCTGAGTGGAATCCTTGTTGTGCAGTGACCTCTACAGCTGGAGGGGAGACAGAGGCTGCTCTGAAGCTGCTCTGTGACTGGCATCTGTGCTGCCCACATGTCAAAAGCAATCTGCCTGACTGGTGCCCAGAGACCCAGGGGCTTCCAGATAAAGTCAAACTTGTAACAAGCTGTCCCCCTTTTGTTATGGATGACAATCATGAGACAGCTTCCATGTGCCAGTGGCATCAGTGTGGTAAAAATACCACAGATCCATTCTTGACAAAACCTGACAAAGGAAACCTAAAAATGTACAATGGTGGCAAACTTCTGCATGTGCAATGTAGAATTCCAGGCACAGTTATTCCAGAAGTTTAGCTGTGGGTTGTTTTACTTGAAATTGTTTTTACTTATTGTTCCATTTTCTTTATTATGACTTCTTTTATTTCCTGTGCAAAGGTTCTGATCATGTCTTCTGGTGGAGATTAGTGCTGCTGATAAGCAGAGATTTGTCAGATAGAAAACCCACCTGTGCAGAGGTGATTGTTGTTATACAGACAATGGCACAGTGTTGGGAATGGATAAAACCAGAGCCCTGTTGCTCTGAGTGCTGCCGTGTACTTTGGGACATCATCCCTGCTCCAAGGAGTGTCCATTTGTTCTGTCCCACATGGATCATCTCCAAATGGTGAGGACAAGAGTATTCTTCTCTCTCTGCAAGATGGGCAGGGAGCAGATTATGCAGGAAGTCTGGGGCAAATGCAGTTTTTAATTGAGCTGTTGAACTGCATCAGAGTTGGTAACCTCAGCACTGTCCTCTGTCTCAAACATCAGATTTTAAATTCTCCATAATTACAAGGTTGTTGTAAACAAAGCCAATGAAGACTAACAACATCCTTAAAAGTTTCAGCAGAATTTCCAGTGTATCTGAGCAAGGTGTAATTATGTTATGCTTGTGGAATAAGCTTCTCTGTTCCAGGCTAACATGGTCACACAGGTTACAGGAAAAAGAGTCTAAGGAGTTTTACAAGCAATCTTTGCACTAATATATATATATGAAATAATATCTATAATGTATATATACAATATATCATTACTTTCCTGTACCACCACTTCAAGCTGTTCTGTCCTCTTGGCCCACACACAGACCCCTCTGTCAATAGGTTTGGTGATGTTTGGTCACGGATATGCTTGTCCAAGTAGGTGTGTTGACTAAAACCTGATCTTTGCTTCCTCCTGTCTTGTTATCTCATCCATTTTGCACGGTGCTGGTGGTACTTTGGTGCCTTTCCAGATTTCACCACACACAGGAAGGCAGGCAAGCTTTGCCACAGTTCAGATCCAGCAGACACTGGAATTGCAGCCCCGTGCAGGCCAGGCCTGCAGCAGCTCCCAGGGCACACACACGGAGGGTGGGGTAGGGCTCTGTGCTGGGCTGCTTACACCTGGCTCAGGCTGATTCTCAGGCACTTGTGCCTGTCAGACAACATTAGCTGTGAGCAGCTGCTTCCCAACATCTTTCAAATCCCTTTGGAACAAAGCCTGGAAGTTCGGTAACAGAGAGACAAATGGCTCTTCAAATGGCACTCCTGCTGTTCTGTGTTTCTCTCTGAACCACTAAACCCCAATCTCGAGGTGCTGTTATTTAGCACCGACAGAGGGAAAAGGAAACTGCCCTCCCCAGGAGGCGTTTATTCATCAGGTGAAAATGTGTCACCTCGTTTTGCAGATAAAGCCTCTGGAGTGTGTGACAGGGCCTGTCCTCCGGCTGGGGTACAATCCATGGGCACCACACAGTGCTGGGTGGACTCTGCCAAAAGGCTCCAGACTGCTGGGTTTCTTCCCAAGAGCAGCCTTGTAAGTCTGCTGACATACACAGATTTCCAGGATGATAGGAAGTGAGCCTGGTTCTTGTCTTTCCAAAACCAGAACGATTCCTGTTTCAACATAAACACTGCTTTCTGCTTCCAGCAAAATCTGCTTAAAAACATGCAAAAACCCAAAGCAGCAGCAAAACAGTGGAAATAAAAGTTGTTACCTGATGTGTATGAAATGTTACCTACTTCTGCAGGGCTCCAAGAATGCTCAGCACCTCTTAGTTTCAGGTTTCAATTTTTCATTCCCCAGAATGAAAAGAGCGTATTTTTCACAGAGCAAATATAGCAAGTAAGCAAGAAGAGGGTCTGGTAAAGCAAATGCTTGATGTAGTCAAGGGGTCAATTATGCATCAGTGGATTCAATTTATAGAGCAGAGAGCATCAGTTTTGGACCAAGTCAGTCTCCCACACAGAGAGCACTAAAGCACAGGCTGACAGAATGAATTAGGTAGAGTGCTAGCCAGAAGTCACTTTTCCAAAAGGTAATTTGATTCAGTCCTACAGAAATTAGACTCCAGAAGTGGAATATTTACATCACTTGCTCGAAATCAGTTGGAACGAAAAGAAGTGCCTGTTTATTACTGGCCAGCTTGTTTTGTGGTGAAAACTCTTCCTTGGATACGGGTGCATCTCTCCAGAAGTAACTGAGTGAGGAGACACCCCTGTACATTTGGTTTACAGAATCTCAGCATATGGGACTGTGAGAGTGATAATTTTTTTCCCAGGTGTGTTTTGATACAAGTGAGCAGTTTGTGTGACATCTGGATCATGCAGGTGGTACATGGGACTAAAGAGCATCACAAGTCATCTTTATCTGCTGCTTCTTTGTTACAGGACCAAGGAAATCTTATTTGTGAGGAGGTGATAAGAGTTCATCCTTGTGCTCTTGGTCATATATGTACTGTTTAATGCACAGAGTTTCAAGCACCATAAATTATAAAAAACAGTGTTGAGGGTTCAGAATGAGGCCAGTTGCATTTCTCTTTGCTTTTATGTGACAGTAAAAGCTTTTGTATGACTGTGATCTGCCTACATGTGACCCTAGGAAGTCAATGAGCCTTATCCTCTGTTGCTGCAGATAACCAAATCTTGGCTTTCAAGTATTCCTGTGTGGGCTTGTACATCTGAACTGGTTAGGTTTGTCCCCATTACTCCTGTTGGAGGGAGGGTTGTCTTGACCACCTATCAGATTTGGAGATTTTTTGCTTTTCTATTGGAAAAATTTTATAGAAGCAGAATGCACCAAGCAGCCAAACCTAGGAGATTTTTGCTTCAAATGCAGAGGAGTAGAGATTTACAATCAAGCTGTCTTAGCCTTTCAGTCTGACTGAGGCCTTGAAGTCCCATCTCAGATCCTGGATGATGAAACACAGCTTTGCTGCCAAAAGAGGGGAAACAATATGCATTTACCTCCAGTGTGTCCTGCTGGAAAAGCTGCCTTGAACTTCTATCAGCTGACGTAGAGGTGAGCAGCCACAGAGTGAGCTGTGGTGAAGGACTCTCTGTTCTGTGGCCTTCACAAGCCTCATCCACCCATTTATAAAAGGCTTGGAGATGGTTTGGATCTTCTCCAAAACACAGTGCCTCAGCTTCTTTTCCCTCCTTAATGAGTTAGCAGCTCCACCTGAGGTCGGTAAAAATATGTTGACATCAGACCTTATTTTTCTGTGGCCTGAGCAATCTGCCTGGCACATGATCTGAGGGTCAGGGTACTGCAGTGAGCTGTACAGTGTGTTTTGCAGATATTTTTCACTCGGTTGTTGGCAGAGCCCCAGGCTACTGCGGCTCACTCCATTGACTCTTTCACTCGCATTTCCAATTTTCTTTGCATGAAAGCTCAATCTATCACAGGCAACCTTTCCACTGGCCATTAATTCTCACTGGCTGATTGACTGGGCTCCCATGCTGCATCACTTTGAAAGTTAATAGGATTACTAGAAATGCAAGAAACAGCTCACATGGCGACTTTAAAAAAAAAAATAAAAAAAGGAATGAATGAGGTGATAGCCAATTTGTCAGTGAGTGAGTTCACCTCCTCTGAGTTATCCAAAATTGCATGTGACTGGTGGCAGCCTTAGTGGGCCAGTTGTCATTTTGATTGACAACTCTACAGCAGAGTCTAGGGGAGCTGGTATAAATTAAATGAAGATGCAATGACAGCGGTGGCTCAGGGCCGTCAGCAGGGTACATCCAAACTGCAGAGCAAGTGTGGGCTCAAGGCTGGACAATTCCTCACTGCCTGCACACTGTGCTGTGCTGAGTGAGAACTTAAAAGCTGTTGCTTTTGTCTTCTGATTGACAATTGCAGAATTGTAGTTTGCATCCCTTTTTTTTACTGGATACTGAGGAAGACTGAGGAGCAGAGAAGGTTTGTGTGTCTTCTACACTGGGTTGAAAAGAAAATTAATTCCTGTTTCTCCTTGAACTTCCCTGCAGCTCCTCCTTCTCCCAGTGTCCTGTTTCTTTTCCGTTCCTGTGAAGAGCAGGCTTGGGTCCTGTGGGCAAATCTGGTTACTGGTTCTCTCTACCTGGTACATTCTGTTATGAGCCCAGAGAAAGTGAGAAATGGGGATATGGTCTCCAGGGAGGGAATATATGAAGCAGTTATGAAATGAAGATGCTACAAAATAACTGTTCCTGCAGGTTTGAGGAGAGCGATAGTGCCTCCAAATATAACAATTTGACTTCCATAAGGTTATTCCTAACATTTCAGGTATTCAGGATATTCAAACGTTTCTGCTTTCTTTTTCTAACTCTGTGTGCTGTGGTTCTCTCTCAAGGCAAGAAGTTTTTTCAGAATCTGTTCTTCAAATGCTGAACTGGTGTTGGTTTGTTTTTCTTTGCTGGGGTTATAATCTAGTTCAAAGTGCCTGTGGGGCTCAGTATTGCCCGACAGTGATTTGGGTGTGGTGCACAGCCCACATCAAATTCTCCCCTGTGGCAAACACGGGTGTTTGTGTCCCTTTGGCATTAAGGCCAAAGAACAAAGCTGAAAGACAGGATTGCTCACAGCCCAAGGGGGATGTGTCTGTGTTGGGATGTTCAAAGGCAAGGGAAGCAGCATCTTGTTGCCCTCTCTTGGGAACAAACAGAGGAAGAGTTTCCACTGCCTTCTTTTCCTCACAAAAACTCTCAGCTGTTTATTTTTGATGGAGGGGAGAAAAGATTGATTATTTCTTTCTGAGCCTTTGCTGTCGAGTGAAGTGTTCTCTCAAGTCAGCACTGCTTTGCTCCCTGCACCTGGAGGACATGTCACCATCAGCTTTTATATCAGCAAGGCTGCTCTAATTCTTTCCTTCTGATTTTATGAAAACAGTTCTGTGTGATCCTTATGCTGGAACTTGTGCAACTTGAAAGGCAGCAGTTCGTGTGAGATTCCCGTGGCCACACGAACAGGACTGTTCCCAGATCCATCTATTCCTGTAACACCATATGCCAATCCCAGGGGGACTGTGAGCTGCTGAAATTGTGTATCCTCACATGTAAGGAGAAAAGTGTTCATGAGGATGTGACAGGTGCAATTTGAAAATGTGGATAAGCAAAACTTCCAAGCCTGATAGTGGTAGGGGATAATTTGGGAACTGAATAGATCCTTCCTCTCAGGACAGCACTTCCAGACTCTGCAGACACAGGGTTTTGTACCAGTAGAACAAAGTCTGTGTACTGGGGGAGAAGAATTGTTGGTTTATATTTTTTCAAATACATTTGTCTGATAAACTGATAGTTCTGCAATTCATGATTTGTCTAATTAAAATAGAATCAGATTGCCATGTATCAAATTGGTTTCCTGTGCAGAAATAAGCTTTTCTGGTTTAATCCTGTGCTTACACATTGGGGACAGTTACCTGTGTATCAACAAGATAGCTAAAATGCCAAAGCTCCTATGTGTGACAAACACTCACACTCCATTCTGAAGGTTCTTCTTTTATCTTTAATAGCAGTGTAGCTAATCAGGTAGTTCTTACATAGATCCCCACAGCCTTTCTTTTCCTCTCAGGTTTGTTATCTAAAGGCACTGAGGTAAAAACAAGAAAAAAAACCCAAACAAACCAGCTCATCTGCTGAAATAGAAGTAAGTCAGAAAACTGTTATCTTTTACGATGCACGGCTCTCATAGGAACCCTGTTCTTTTATGAAGAGGCAGAACAGGATGAGTTTAGAAAAAATATGTCAGCTGTGACAAAGTGAGAGAGTCAAACACGGATGGTGAACTGAGCTTCATTAATATTTTTATTAGGGTAAAGAGGCTGCACGAGGTTGATGTAGTTTCAGGGCAAAATGAAGTTTATGTGGCTTCCCTTTACACAGAACAAAAAGAGTAAGCTTTTAGTCTCACTAAGTTAACAATAAAGGCAAAGGAAAAGCTAAATCTCCAGGGAGGGATATAGTGTGTGTTGGGTGTCTGCAGATATGTGCACTGAGCTGAACAGGGCTCAGAGGCACAATCCAGAGAGGAAGGGCTGCCACAGCTCTGCAGGTTGTGTGGGGTGATGCCTTCCCTTCACACATTGATTTCTCCCAGCTGCCTTTGAGGGGAGGGAAGATCCATGTGGGCAAACTTAACTTTGGAAGGAGGAAACCGAGTGATCCTTCCAAACTGAAGTTATATTCTCCAAGCAAGAGGTACCAGTCCAAGCCAAGCGAGGAAAGCTCCGGGAGAGATGCAGAGACAGCCTGAAATGTCCATCCCTGCTGTGCCCCGGGGCTGACCAGGGAGTGTGGGCACAGTGTAGGTACCGTGGTGGGCAGGAGGTGTCCCTCTCTCAGTCCCAGCTGTGTCTGCAGCACAGCAAGGACCTCGAATAAGCTGGCAGGGAGCTGGCAGGGAGCGGTGCTGGTGGTGCCAGCAGCCTGGCACAGCCCCTCACATATGCACAGCTCCAGGCAGGACTGTAATTGTTCTGTGGCTGCTCTAAACCAGCAACTGCAACCTGCACAGTGCAAACCCTCTTGTCAGCTGAACAGCATTTCCTTCCACTGCTCTGTGTTTAATTTGTATTCAGTTTATACTGTCTTTAAGGACTAATTTCATTGCCATGTCTGCGGAACCTTCTTTCAGAGCAGTCGGAAACAAAGGCACATCAAGGAAACCTCTAATATAAAACCATATATTTAATCAGTGTGTCCAACCACTGCACCATCTTGAAATGAATCCCATTTTGATTTCTGTGTCCAGAAAATGGGTGGGGTTTTATTTGGTGCCCTGGTTTTTTGTTTCCTTGGGCCCTTATAATCCAGAAACAACAGGAATTCACTTTTTTTCCCAGTAAACTGAAAGAAGGGAGCTGATTGTGTTATGCCTGGATATACAAGGCTTGCAGATTTTGTATCTGCAGAGCTTCTAGCAATGCTCTGATTACATTTTATGGTTTTCTTTTTGCCTTGTTGGCCTTATGAAATGTATGTTACCAGTGTAAGAGGATTTTAAAAGGGTACATACTGCTTATCAAAGATCTCCAAAGACCAATAGGAAAACAGTTTGCCTTGCCAGTGAAAGTTGCTTCTACCAAGATAAATTTATTTGCTTTTAGAGCTGTCAGAGTGATTTCTTGGTGTCTGGTTTATGGTGATGAATTGTACTTTAGATTGCTCTTTGTCTATATACCCCTGTGGTTTTCTTATAAGAATCTTGAAACTTTTCTGAAATGGAAGGAGAGTTATGCTGGGAAGTGAATTTGTGTGCTTTACTTCTTTGGGGGAAAAAATATTCTGGACAAATGTGTTTCCTGTCAAATACTGAGATTTTCCAAGATCCCTCAAAAACTCTGCTCTCTTGAAAATAGAGCAACAGTGAAGAATCTCACATTTTAAAAACTGGCACAGTAAAAGGAGGTTTCCAGCTATGACACATGATAATAATATCTTGTAGGGTTTTGAGCAATTCCTCATGAGGTCCTGAATCATGTTATAAAACCATCCACCAGCAAGAATAATACTAAAGGTCTGAAGAGTTTATGAGCCATCTAAAAATCCGTGTCCAGTTCTGTACCCAGTTTAACTGAGCCTCAGGGAGTGCTGGAAGGTTTTATCTCAGTAGATGACAGGTCCTAGAAAGGTTTCCTAGCACATTTGGGAGAGAAACTGTTGGAGACCAAAAAGCACTGAAGGTCCCAGATGGGCCAGGAGTGACTGGAACGGTTCCTGTTGGCTCATCTAGTGGAAATAGTTGTTCTCAGGCAGATTATGCTCTTCCTGCTACTGGTTTAAATCCAAAACTTCACTCGAATGGAAAGAGAGCCGGTGAGATGAAAATGAGGCCTCTTGGATTTACCCTGCAACAGCTGTCTCTCTTTCTGGCAAGGTTTTAAAGCTCAAGGCATGGGAACAGCCTGCAGGCTGTTGGTGTTGGTGCTGAATTCCCCCCAGCTGGTGTGGTGTGGCTGCTGTGGGAGCTCCTGTCCTCCCCGGGGCCCTTCTGAGTGTTGCCACATCTTCCTCAGCAACGCTTTCCCCAATGGCATTTCTGATCTTGGTTCACACCAGGTCCCTCCTGGCTGGAAATTCAAGGGAACTGTGCTCAAGGCTGTCTTTGTGAGCGAGGTCTGGACACTGCCTGTAGTTTCTTCCAGTTCAGCAAGCCTTGGAGAGCAGCTGCCAGCAGTTCACTGGCATCCAGCTGCTCATGGAAGAGGGGAAAGAGTAGCAGAGCAGTTCATGTCATTCTAAGATAAAATTGTCCCAGGAGATACTGCTTTTCAAACACTTTGGAGTAGCAAGCAGCTGGATACCTGTCTCCTGGGAAATGCAGTTTCTGCTCTTCTTATGTCATTGGGACAGGACAGGGAAGAATCTATCACTGCTTTGAGGTTCCTCTGTCATTGTTTCCATGCCCTGTACTTCTAAATCTGCCCTTTGTTCAAACAACAGCTCAGATTAGCAGTGTCTTCTTTTAGGGAGCTTTTTTTATTCCAAAGATAATTTTCTGTTTTGCTGTTTTTGCTGTAGACATTATGTAAGCAGAAGATGGGGTTTGCATGTCTGGAGTGAGATTTCACTTAAAAATTTATTCAGTTACCCAAAGAAAATCCTGGATTCATTTTTTGCCTGCCTAGCTAAGGAAGTGCCTTTGTTAATTCCAGTAATTATTGCATATTTTATTAGTCTGTCAGCTGCATCTAATGTAGTCTTTCCTATTTTGCTCCATAAGCTCTCTGCAGGGTAGAAAAAGGGACATGGGTAAGTCTTGTGCTTGAGTGGAAATTCTGTAATATGTGCATGTTCTCCCTCCCACCTGATCCCCCCTTTGCCTTCATCTGAACTGCAGTGTGATGATCCCACTTGGACCAAAGTCAACAAAAATGCTCCTGTTGGGCTCACTGTGCACACAGGGCAAGAATGGTCTCTGTAATCTCTTTCTTCCACAATCTCTCTTGTTCTGTTGTATCAAAATCTCCCTTTGGCCATAACCTTCAGGGAAAATAGCACTAATAGCATTTTCACAGGGGTGAGCTGTGGCCACGTCAGCCCAGGGTGTCCTGATGTGCTTCTCCGTGGCCCCAGCGGTTCTTACAACTCCTTTTCCTCTTTGTCCTGCTTTCCCTCCCTTTCTCACATCAAAATGGGAACTCCAAAGCACTTAAACTGTGCCTCCCATATATTAGGGAAAGAGTCAGGTATTTTTAAGACCCATTAGTCCAAAAGCAGAGAGTCCTGTATGAGGGAGAGGAGTTTGCTGGGACACCTTCAGTATAGTCTGAATAATCTGACAGAAGTTAAAGAAGGTGGTTTTTAATTCTTATGTTTTTATGTAGCAGTTCCAGCTAGTGTACACTAGAGCACTTGTGTATCAAAGATAGACAGGCAGGAGTATGAGCAATAAATAGCATTTCTCATTAATGCTATGTGTTTTCCTACCATGTGAATTCTCTTTTTTCCTAATTATCTTTCCTTCTTCAGAGTCAATTAGTTTAATGTGGTAACAGGAATTTATGATGGTGCTGCCAAGCCACATGTGTCTCAATCTCCATGGATTCCCAGCACTGAGGAGGGACAGATGTGTGACACCGAAAACATTATTCAAATGTGGGGTTTTTTTTCTGTAGCTTTGGGCCAGAATCAGTTTTAAAAAAACATGGGTTACCAATAACAGTACAACAACTTGTCCTTTGGTCCTGCTGAGATTCCTGTGTGTTCTGGGGTGTGGATGCAAACAGGTCTATGGAACTTGCCTGGCCTGATCACAGAGATAAGGACAAACATGGGAATAAATCATGTAGGACTGAGACCTTAAACCTGAGTGGAGCATGAGGATATAGCAACTGTAACACAGCCTAATCTTGAGTACAGGGTGCTTTATAGGAAATTATGATACATCCATGATGCTCCTTGTAACTCCAAACTATCTGGAGATATTTCTGTATTGAACAATATTTTTTCTAACCTTCTTCTGGCCCGGGTTCTAGTGATCAGGATCTGAGATTGAGGATGAGGGTTTGAAAAGAAGTACCACTTACTCTGCAGATTGCTAGACCTGTGATACTGATAGATATTATTATTATTTTGGCTGTGCTGCACTGTCAGCACTTCCCATACCACGGATTTTTGTCCTGTGACCAAGATGTGCAGTGCCAGCTGAAACTGCTGGCAGCTGAAAGGGACACATTTGTGATTTTTGTCACTTGTATGTGATGATTTGGAGCTGGGTTTCAGCATTCCAGCTGACCATCTCGGTAAAATATTCAGCTATGAAATGATTTGCAATTTTAACCTCTAGATTAGGCTTTTTTTTTTTTTAATGAAACAGTGACTGCTCGGGAAGCTCAGAGCTGGTGTCTGAAGCTGTCTAGGATGTCTAGAAGGTAGCACTGCATGTGATGACTTGCAGGATTGGTGACAAAGGGCTGTGCTGGAGTAACCTTATCAACCAGGGAGTGCAGGATTTAGTCATCTGTGTTAGCTGTGCAGCCACCTGTGCACAAAGCTTGGGCTTTGCTGTGCTCCCAGGGCTCCTCTGGCCTTCCTGGTGATCCCCTGTGCACACCTGCCTCCTACAAGCACCTTGCTTTGGGGGGCACAGAGGGAAATTCTCTCCTGTGGGAGGCTACAGGTCCCACCTGACCTCAGTGGTTTGATTCCTGTTCTCAGTCCCCCAGTGGTAGCACACAGCCCTTTTTATGTGTTATCAAGTCACAGGGATGCAAATACCTGTCTCCTTCCAAACAATTTTAAGGGATTTCTTGACAACTTACTATGATGCAGTAAGTTGTGGAAGTCTGTGGTCTGTTTGAAGCATCTGTCTGGATCCTCATATGAAGCTGAACTCATTCTTGCATACCTTATTGGGTATGTAGATAGCATATATATTATATTCATAGAGCAATTTCTCTCAGAAATGGTTTGGAAGAGCAAATCATAGTTCTGGAATAATCAGTCAAGCTTCAGTTGTGTTTTCTATTTATGTACCTGCTGCAGATGTTTTATCTGAAAATGCACAAAGCGTTTTCTTGGCGACATTCACGGTGCTGTCCTTTCAGACCTCTGCTGATGTTCTTTATCTCTATTGATAGTGCTGCATCTGGGCATAAGCTGCTTTTTACGGTTGGATGGAAGATTTTTATCTGGGCATTCATCATTTCCAGCAAATCTTCTCTCTCTCTGTAATCAGTGGAGTGAATGCAGCTCTTACAGTTTTACTGCTCTGTGTTACCAGCTCCACCCCTTTGTAGCATTTTAAATAACAGCTATCCCAGTTCTGCTCTATTTTGGGCCAGTGCAGGGTCCTAATGCATTAATTGGAGGCTGGATTGAGACCAAAAAGAGAGATAGGAATTAGCTTTGTTTTGAGCTCCGTGCATCTAACCCTGCCCTCAGCAGTGGCAATATCTAGGCTTTTGCATGGGTTTATTTTCTAAAAAGATACAATCCACAATATATAAACAATAGATATAGAGTGTGCTTTAGCATGTAATCATTTTAGAGGATCCTAGCACTGAAGAGGAGAGTAGATTATTTCGAGGATTAGTCAAAGGATGAAGATTAAGCTAATGGAAAACTAGGATGAATAATGGGAAAAAATAATCTTGCTCTTGCAGTCCAGTGGGACAGAGAGGAAATGGAAGGACTATCGATTGGGTTATTTCAAAAGGGCTAAGAAATACATTTCCTCAAGAACAATCTTGCCTCGGTTAAATCACCCAAACATTATTTGCCCACTCAGATTGAAGTAATTTGTAAATACAGCATTTATTCCTCCTGTGTTAGGACCTGGTGCAAACGTCCACCCGCTTTTAGAGAAGCGCTGAAATCTGGACGTGTGCTTAGAACAAACCATCTGTTTGGAAGGTTTGTTGAACTGGGGTGCAGACCTTCGGGTGCCTTGCAGAGCGCCCTTTCCCACGGATGCTTTGCCCTGCCCGCCCCGGGCTCTGCCTGCCGGCGCTTTGCAGCGTTTCTGTGCTGCACCCCTGTGGCTGCACTGCAGTGTCCCGGCACAGGGACCTCACTCACACCCAGCCCTCACACAAACGGGATGTGCTTTGCCCAGGTGGCATCAGCTACTGCATAACGGACATGGGGATGGTAACACCGGGCGGGCCAAAAACAATCAAATGCAGAACTAATGGGCTATAATACAGTATTAATTTCAATACAGTCTTTAATTCCTTATGTTGTTTTGAAAAGCTGTAGAAGCTGTGTTAAAGCTGTCCAATTTTCTTTGTGACTTTGTCTTCAGAGGAAGCCTGTTATGATTTCATGATGAGAGATCGTCACTGGGTCTCTGCTGCATTGCACTGAAGTTGTTTTCCGTTGTAATTTTATATTATAATGGGATTATAATGACTTGGCTAATAGACATCCAGGATGCAAATTGTTTGTTTCTCAAATTTATGATGTTTTTCAGTGAAGGAGCAGCATAATGGAATCATCAAGAGGGTTTGGGAAAGTTCCCTGTTTCTCTCTGGTAATGTGGTGTCTGTGTGCTTGTACTGACAACATGAGATCACTGAGGCATTACTAGGAAACTGGATTTAGTGTCACTTCACAAAAGCTGTGTATTTGATAGGCAGTGTGATTTGTGGAACAGTGCTCTAATCCTAAATGGAAATCCAAATGGACTGATGGCCACTCTTGAACTTTCAAGATTTTACACTTAACGATGATGGAGTTTAATTTTATCTCCTGTGCTCCATGGCTGAAGCTGCAGGGTTTAATGCTGCAAGCATTAAAATTTGATGAAAGACATTTTCCCACGGGGAAGATCTGTCTCTGATACTGACCAATCATCCAGATTTGGCCCTACTTTGGTGTTTTTAGGGCAAGTACAAGGGTAAGGGGTTGGAAGGGGTTGGAGGTAACCATAGGCAGAAGAATTTTTAGGAAAATGACAGTGGCTAGAGACCACTAGGAATGACTAGTGCAAGTGTGCTAAGCTACAGGTTTTAGAATATCAATGCTGGATGTGCCTGGATGTAGCTAAAGATGATGTTTTTCTGGCATATATAGGGGCCAACTACTCCATACTGTGAGGTGGGTAATTCTCTAGTCTAGTTTATGGCTTCTCTGATTCATCATTTCTGTAAGGAGCTCTCACATCACACAATGTGATTAAAGAATCATGTGACCTCAATGTGTTAAAGAATCACATTAAGTGATTCTTTACCTTAAATTTTTTAAGGTAATTAATTTAAATTCTTTACCTTCAATTTCAAAAGAAACTCCCTATAGCCATTTTGATGTGAAAGCTGTGCATTCCTTCTCCCTGGAAGTCCAGCACTAACTGCTGTGAAGTTTGGGGGTTTTTTCCCCTCTCTTCTGCTTCTATTTATCCAGCTTTGACTCCCAGTGGCTGAGAATAGCAACTGCTAATGCTCTCTGGTTTTGGAAGGCTATTCAGGTGCAAGAGAAATTGTTCTTTAGTTCCAGCATCATTTGACTTTCCCACAGTTCGAAGGATTTCCAGGGGATTTGTTTGTTCTGCTTCTCCCTATGCCAAGGACTTCAGAGGTGATATTTTTATCTTGGCTCAAATCTTTCTATTTATTGTGTGCTTAAAACTCATAGGAGAATTGCTGGTTCTTCCTTCTCTCTCCAGTGCTGTTGGCCCCGTGCCTGAGGCCTGCTGAAGCCTGGCCAGTAAATACCCTAAACTTTGCTGTTAAATGCACATCTCTCAGGCTGTCAGCTCTTCAAGATGTAGAGTTACAATTTCCATTGCCTTGGCAAGACGTCACAGCCCGTTCTTTATTCTTCACGTATCTATTTTCTGTACTGTTGTGCAGAGGTTTGCCTTTGCATTTGCACCATCACCTCTGCCTTAGCAAGCTCCCTCATCCCAAATGCTGCTGTGTTCTGAGTCACAGGGCCAAGCTCCAGTTTTTTAGGTAGCTTTTGCTCAAATTCCAATTTGGGATGTGATGAGAAGGTATAGGCACTCAAAATGACTGAACAAGGGCTCTGAGTCTGGAAATTAGCCTTATAATAATATAACTCCCAGGCACTTCTGTGAGTGGCCCAACAAACTTTTGACACAGCTTTGGCCACACTTTCCTCTTCCCCAGCTTTTCTGCCCTGCACTCTGTGTTCCTGTGGTCCTTATGTCTTTCTTTCCTTTCCATCTCAGTACTCTGCCAGTGTCCTACAGTGGCCTTAGTACTTAGTGCACTGTCCTCACAGTGCTGAGCCACAGCACCTTTAGCTTAGTCAGCACAAGAGCACAGCCTTCCAAATGTCCACCCTTCTGCTCAGATTTGTGTTGCCAGGAACGTGCCCAGCTGAGGAGGTGCCCAGACCAAACTGGGCAGCTCCCTGAGGTTAGTTCTGCAGTGCTGCTGGACAGAAACCACACACTGCTGTGTGGAGCATCTCTCAGAGCCTTTTTTAGGGTGTGAATCTTGGAGACTGCAGAAGGTTCTGTGTGTTAATACGATGTTGTACGCTCTTATAGGTGGGATATAATTCTTCGCTCGGTGTTGATTTTGTGATGTTGTTCCTCCTTCTGTGTTTGCAGCTACTTGAATGAAGATTTCCTGTGTCAGAGGGTTGGAAGAGAATGGATGTATTCATTTTTGTGTTTCTTCAAGGTAGCACCTCCAAAGGAAAAGAGAAACTTGTGTTCTTTGAGTGGGCCTGTGGTGTGACTGTTGTCCCGCTGCTTTTTTGTATCAGGGCTAACAGATAACCCTTGTCCCTGAGCCTGAATACCTGTGATGCCAGGATGCTTCTGCCCCGCTCCCCCAAAGCAGGTTGTTTCCAGGACCTGCCCTGGGCCTGGTATCTTCCTGAGCCACTCTCTGGTCACAGCTATAGAGCTGTGGCTGCAGGTAGGAATGAAAGGCAGGAACAGTCTGAGTGTGGCTGGGCCTTTCAGTCAGTCTTTGCTTCTGCAGTTACCAGAAGAGCTTGATCACTAACTGAAAAATCATGTTAAAAGGACAGCTGGCTGTGAGTGTTTTAATAAAAACTTTCTCACTGCAAAATACTACAGCTGCATCTGCCTAGAAACATGTCAGTTTGGTCAAAATCTGACAGGAAATTTTTCAGGCACAAGACAGAAACTACTGTAAAAGCAAGCAATAACTAGAACATTAATTTTCAGTCATGAGAAGTTTGGGCTTAAGACCTTAGTGTTTTAAGAGCAGATGTTTAATCCCAGATTCCCAGTCTGAGCAACTACTTTTGAAAGAAAAATGATGATTTGAATGAGTGTAATAGATAAACTGACTGCCTTGCTGTGTTTATAATCTGGTTTTCCATTCCAGGACTGACTAAAGGGGAGGGATCTATCAGTAACAATTTGTACAACATTTCAGAATCCACCTAAACCAAAGGATTCAGAATCGAAGGTCCAAGTTTCTGAAGTCTCACCTTGCTTTTTCTGCGGGATTAGAACAGGTAAAATCCATTGGGGCAGCATATCTTTACCTCCATGTGGTGTTAATTAAACATGCAATATATGTAACATTTGTTAAAATAAATGTTTATTATTTAAGTTTCTGACTGGAAGAGTCAAGAAAGAGTAAGAATTAGGAAAATATAAGTACCTGGGGATTGGAACAAGATTTTTTTCTTTGGAGAGAAGTTAAAAGACTTTTTTTCTTTCTTTTGGCTATCATGAGATCCTCTTCCAATTAAAGCAAACAAACATTCTACTCAATATTTTAGGTAAATAAAGGCCTGAATAATATTTGCAGCTAATATTTCTGAGGTGCATTTTATTAAAAACAAACAAACAAACAAACCCAAAATCACCAAAAAGATCCAAGTCATATCCACCTGTGCACTGTGCATATGCCTGCCTGGCTGCATTCTGTGCTTCTCTTAAGCCTGACTTAGGTAAGAACAAAGAGCCTGTTCAGCAAGAAATCAGGAGAGACTGTTTTACCTGTGACCCCTGCTTCCACTTGCAAAGATACAAAATTGTAATTATCATTGCTGCTAAATTGCAGTGGCTCTGGCAACACGTGGGGTCTGTAGGATGTTTGTTCTTGTGTCTTGACCTTTCCACAAAGGGCTGAACCTGAAAACCATTTTTGCCACAACCCATCCTGTATTAACCTCCCAATAAACTTGGGAGAAACTGTTTTGTCAGGCAGAGCTTATGCCTGCAGCTCTAGATACTGAGCCATTTAACTGCTTGCAAATGTCAGCACTCCCAGCTTATCCATTACAGTGCTTCACTGAATTTCTAACTGCTGCCATGAAGGATGAAAATCTGAATTCCTTTCCAATGTGAAGTAGGCCATCTGTGCATTGTTCAATGCAATACTATCTTCTCACTCTTTAGACTGTTTAAGTAGTGTCACAGATGAGTCATAAAAGTGAGGTTGGTTCACGCACTCAGGTTACATAAAGTGTATTAGTATTCATGGTTTTCTTTCACATTCCTGCAGCCTAAACCATGGAGCTGCATGAATTTCAGTTCAGCTGTCAGTCAGGCAAATGCTGGCTTGCTGATGCAACGATCAGCTCCTGTCAGATCTCCAAACATGGAATGCTGTTTTAGAAAGTCTGCCGAGTTCCCTTCTTGCTCAGTGCTGGAGAGGCTGAGTGACAGTGTCTGTGCAGGAGGTCCCCTGGAGATGGCAGGTCCAGCCCTGTTTGTACTGCAGCCTGGTGCTGCAGGAGAGCACGGAGGTGCCTCAGCAAGACGTGGAAAAAGAGGGGGCTCTCCTCAGGGGAACATCAAACCAGGCCTGAATGTTGAATGGTGGGTGACAAAGTGGGCAGCCAGCAGAAACAGCACTGGATGGGGCAGCTCTGGGAGAAGCTTCTGAGGAATCAAAGAGGCAACAGAGACCACTGAGAAGCAAAGTTTCAGTGTGGGTACATCCAAACTTCTGTGTGCTCTTCCATCTGTAGGAATTAACAGTGTGCTGATCTGGGGCAGTCCTATGAGAGCAGGCAGGTGCATGTAAAAAGCTGTGAATAAGCATAAAGATGATGAGCATTGTCACTCTGCTGCTCCTGAAGAAACGATGTGGAATAAAAAGTGCAGTGTGACTCTTGCTGGATTTAACATGAAGCTCATTCACAGCTCTGCAGATGCAGCTCAGTTTGAGCCTTTTGTGGCAGGGGGTTTTCTTTCTGCATTCAGATCTTGCATTTATCACAAGTATTCAGTGCAGTGAGACTCATGCCTCCCTTTCAATTGCTTTGGTGTTTTGCTCTTGTTCATTCTGTTTAATCTCCCCACACCTTTTGTTGTGCCAAAGATATCTACGTATCTATTTCCCACAGCATAGGTCATAATTGATATTTTTGCATGTGGAACAAGGTGGTGTATTTTTGGACCCAAGACAATAAAGCTTTTCATGTTCATGGTTTGAATAGAAAAAGCTGTGGCTGCCCCATCCCTGGAACTGTTCAAGGCCAGGTTGGATGAGGCTTGGAGCAACCTGGTCTAGTGGAAGGTGTCCCTGCCCATGGCAGGGGGTTGGATCTAAATGATCTTTAAGGTCCCTTCCAACCCAAATTATCCTCTGAACCTATGATTCTGTCCTCTGTATATTTATAATTTAAAGTTGGTTAAAACCTTGAGAGATTTTACCTTGCTCAAGCTGGATTCCATTGGCTGGTAGGTGTCATTCCCACTCCACCCAGAGGAAAACAGAACCAAACAAGGTTTCATATACTCTTAACTGCACAAAGCCTTTGTGTTCATTTAGCCTGAGGACAATTCAGGCTTAATCTCTTACTGTGTAAGCTCAAAATAAAAATAAAAATAACAGTTCTAAATACCAGAGCTTCTTTTGCAAAGTCGCTGAGCGAAGAGCTGTCATGTTGCATTGAGAGCACAGTCACTGCTCCTGATGACTTCAGAGAGGATATTTGCCAGCCTGTCTCCTGTGTAATCATGAGGAATGCACTGACTTAAGAATAGCTGCACGTAAATAAGTGGTGAAAAAGTCTGGGAGACAACTGAAAGTTCCTGTCACGATTGGTAGTGTGGAGAAATATGGCAAAGCTCTCAGAAAAACGCTGCCTTTTCATAATGTATTCCAAAAGATACAGGCCAGCATCCCAAGAATTCTTTAAAATACTTGAGTAGAAAGTTGGCACGTGTAGTAACACTTGTTAGTGCTTAAACTCGGATTAACAGACTTGGTCCAGGCAAACACCACACCATGGTGTTGTCTGAAGTGCATTGCTGTGTTTTGTGGTAGAAATGAGTTAAGGAAATAGCTGTTGAGGCTTGCTGTGGTTGTGAAATACTCAGTATTTCCATGGGGGTATTCCAGGTTTGTCTTTTTTGAGACAACTCTTCCAAAGTCATAACCTACCAAGTATGTATTCCCTGGTTCTCATGCAGACTAAAGGACTTTGGCTTTGTCCACTACACTCACTGTCAGCTTGCTCTGCCCTGGCTGGATAAAACTTAACCAATGAAAGCTTTCCAATTTAAGCAATTTGGAATTACACCAGGAGAAAGAGCAACAGCTACTTTACTTGTAAACATAAATCAATGCCAAGATGCTCAGTCACAGAGATGTCCCTTTGAAATCTGGTGGATGACATTGGATCTCCTATAGGATTTTACCTTAAAAATTCTTCCAATTTCCTTCTCTCTGCCATTTAATTTTCCATATTCTCTGTAACTCATCAAGTCCTCTCGATGCCAAAAATTTCATTTTTATTTGTCTCTCTCTTTTGTCACCTGTTTGCATTTCCATGTGTTAAAGATTTTTAAGAAGAGTTGTTTTAGGAAAGATTAGTTTTGCCAAAGATTTATTTAACTTTTAAAAAAAAGCTTTCTATGAATTCAGTCACATTTCTGTCAAAAAAGGAAAGGGAAAACACTCTGAAATCTCATATTTACAATTTTGCCTTAGGCAACTCTTGTTTGCAGTGAAAGCTCAAACCATTTCACAGGAAACCTTGTTTGCGTTTGGAAAACATTTAACAGAAACTTTTCTCCAGCTGCCTTTAATTTTGAGTACTTCTAAATCCTTTCCATCTTGCACTGCTTCTTAAGCTGCCACTGTAAATATTCAGTGTACACCCTCCCTCCAGAAATGCTGAATGGGGACACGAGAGGGTTTTTCGTGTTTCCCTGAGGGATGATCCTGGCGTAGGAGCACTGCTGTGTTACAGTTACTCTTGGATCAATACAGAGGATCAGAAAGGAGCTCCAGGCCCATTTCTGAGGGTGTGTTTTGTATTTGTTCAGGATTAGCTGTGATGCAAAAGTTACCATTTAATGACCTGGTGGTTTGACCTCGTGCTTGCCTGTCTGTTGGGCTGTAACCATCATCTACCTCACAGCAAAAAATGCACCTTACAGAGCTCTTCACCCAGGGATGTCCAGCCATCTCCAGAGGAGCCTGCTTGTCTGAACTCCTGTTCTGGACCAGGTAAAGCAGAGTTGCAGAGATAAGCTGTGTTTCTGTCCTGTGTCCTGTGGTAGGTCACTGGCAGATGAGGCAACAAGAATCAGTATCTTCTCTGGTCTAGTAGCATGTGGGAGGTTCCCAACAGGGAAAAGGGAGTGAGGGTTATTGCAAGATGTGGATAAACTGTGGGATTACTGCTGTAGGATTGCAGATACCAAAGACTTGCATGAACAAGTCTGTGGAAGAGACATTCATACTATCTAGGACAACTAAATACCTCAAACCCAGGAAGTCTCTGAGCTGGGATCGATAGGAGGGTATTTGGGACTGGTACTTCCCCTCTTGCTTCCTTCCCTGTGCGTCTAGTTGGTCACTGGGAGAGCCAGGATGCTGGGGCCAGAGGGATACTCAGTCCAGCTCTGTATGGCTGGACCTCCCATGTTCTCAGCTAGAAGGTGAGAAATGAATGAGTTTGTAAATGTAAGTAACTGATCTCCAAAGTCTGCCCCTGGGAAAAAGGGTCATCAGGTCAGTGTCACACCACACAGTCTCCTGGTGCTGGGGTGGTTCCTGCTCTGCAGGGGAACATCAGGCTGCAGTTCTGAGTGCTGGCACTTCAGCACCTTCTGTGAACACCATATTAATTTTTCAAGTGAGGAAGAGATGAACCATTGCCAAGATGTTTTAAGGCTGGTGAAGGTACACGAGACTTGGGGGAGGTTGCACTGCATTAACTGAGAGATGCTTCCAGAGAAGGTCCGTGCTCTGAGCTGTAACTGCTCTGAACTGGAACGTGTTAAATGATTGATGGGAGATGTGGGCTGTCTCCAAGCAGCACAGGAACCCCAGAGACTGGTAAATAATGAATACAATTCTTCTGCTCTTAGTGCTATGACTCATCACTTGCTGTCTGCTTTAAGCACCTGCTGCAGGGGTTGGAGGAGGACTGGGCAGTCTCTTAAACCTGCATTGCAAGTTAAAACCAGGTTCTGAGCTCTCCCTGCTGTTGGGTCATTCCTTATCTACCTGGATATAAAAGATACCAGCAGCAGTTACTGATAGAGGTAGCCTGGACAAGGTGGACAAATTCTGTCTTTCTGTATTGTTTGGCAACAGAGTGATTTGTCTTCCTTGGCTCTCCTGGAAACCAGGGAAGCAGGAAGGTGACAGTTGATACAAAGGTCTCCAGTTTTCCCAAGGGTTTCCCTGTGCACAAAAGGCCAGCAGAGTGCTGGGACAGAGCTGTCCTGCCAAGGGAAAGCCCGGGAATCACTGACCCAGACACCCAGCTGCTCTGTGTGGATTGGCAGTGGCACTGGCAAAAACCTGACGCTTTGTCCCATCATCTGTCCATTTGGCCAAGCCCAGAATAGTCAAATGTGATGTCCTCAGTTTCCTCCCCCAGCACGGAGATGCAGAAAACCAGGAGCTGTTTCCAGCTGACATTTCCACAGGTAGTGTCACTGCCAGAGTTTGTGCCAGTTCCACTGTCCAGTGTCAGGGGCAGCTCAGAGCTTCTTGGCAGCAGCTATAAAACCAAATTCTGTTGTAGCAATAGAATGGTGTTGCAGGATGCCAAGATCAAGGAACAGCCCACAGTGGTCCCCCTTTCACGCACCAATGTCCTTTGCCTGCCTGTTGCTGGGTGTCTGTCTTTGCTCACAAACAAGCAGAAAGTGAGTGGGACTGGTCAAGCTCTTCTCAGACCTGTTTGGAGCCCAGAGGAGAGTAGAAAAATGACACCTATCCCTCTGTTTGGATGCCATTTTCTCCCACAGGTAGGGCACTGTAAATTGTAGAAAATAGCTTAGCAGACTATGCTTCAGCTTGTTAGGAGAACTAAGGCAATACTTTGCAAACAATTTTACTTGTGTTTGGACTTCCAAAGACAGATATGGGCACAATCCACTGACCTGGTTGTCATAGCTGTGTTTTCACCTGTGATGAAAGCAAGATCTGACCTATTGCCTGAAATTCTTGAAGACAGATGGTAAACAATGCCTGGTAAGATGCTGGGAGAACATAACTGTGCTGCTTCGTGTTTTCTTGCAGTAGGGAAGTTTTCTTTGAAACAAAGGGATCGGCTTCAGTGGTGCTGTGAACTTTCCATCTGAGAGTGTTTGTTCAGGCACACACAACCAGAAGTTGTTCTGAATTAACTGATTTGTTAGTGATGTGAGATAAAAGTAAAGAAAAATGAGTCTGTCTAATGTTTGTAGTGTCCTGGCACTGAGAGACCACACTTAGAACAGTCAAACGGAAGCCAAGAGCTGCATGATTTAATTTCTTATGTAGGTGCTTCGGCCTTTTTCTTGCTCATTGAAGTTGCTGTTTAAATAAATAACTCTCAGAGTTTATTCTGCAGTAAAAGGTAAAACTGCAAAGAGCACCAGGTCCAGGACATAGCCTGTTCTTTTACTGTGTGACAGAAAAGCAGTATTTAGGAGGATGTGGCAGTTCATCAGGCAGTGTACAGACTGTGTAGTGAGGGTAGGTTTAGTTACATAGATGATATTTGAGTCATTGGCATACGTTGATTAAGATACTTTCAAAGCTTTCGAAGTGGAAGAAAATCCCTGAAAGTCCAAACCCAGTAACTGGCAGGTACGACTGTAGCAGCTGATTCTTAATTGCTGAGATGCACCAGATCCTGCTTTTCCTAATCAGAATCCTCTAAACTTAGAGTACCTCCTCATCCTCCATGGCTGCTTTGGCTGTTTTACTGGTGGAGAACCTGTCAGCTGATGAATGAAAAGCCACAGTTTCATGAGTTTTTAGCTGAGATGCTCAGTTAAAACATTTATTAAACCTACTGCACCTTGGCCTTTCCTGGCCAGCCTAAGGCCTGCTGCCCCACTGTCTCCTCCAGCCCAGGGCCAGCCTTATATTCAGGTTTAACTTTCTTTTCTGGTGACAAGTCTCTGCCTGTCTGGGGCTGTTACTAATCAGTTGCTTATGTGAGATTTGGGACATATTTATATCTGTCTATTTTGGGATCAGATTCTTGTTCATATTTTCTACTAGTGGCCTCTACAACCTATGAGAGGTTTGGTTTTTTGTAGTGTTTTTTTTTTAAAGTGCTATTCTCTGTTGCCCTATTTTGTTTTTTTCATCCAGAAACTATTGTCTTTTTGCCAGTAGGAATGCCACCACTTTGCACAACATCCTTCCTCTGTTTTCACATCCCAGATTGTTCCATATTTATAACCACCACTCATCACAATATGTATTTTTCTCTGACATGCATCTGCTTAACCAAGGCCATTGGTAAGACATCTCCCTGTTTAATCCTCCTTTCTTCTGCAAGAAAATTTTCTTCCTTCCCTTTTAAGAAGTTGAAAATAAAAATCCTTGTAGGTCATTGAGAAACTTAGAACAGACTCCAATATTTATTAGTTAGGTCATTCCAGTGACTACACTGCCTGTTCTTTATCCACAACAGAGTGTGTATAATGTTAGTTGTCTGCCTCTTAAGTGAATTTAATGACTGTGATGTGCACACTCATCTGCTTTTAGACATTCAGATAAACAATCTTATTCATCATGAATTCTGCCCTTCTGACAGCACTTCCTGGGCCTCACCAGCCCAGTGCTGGGGCCAGTCTTGCAGAACAGCTCAGCTCTGCTTTTGTGCTCACTGTTGTGTTGCAGTCGTGCCCAGAAACCACACCTGTGATCTTGAATGTGTTTGTTGTAAGAAGAACCCTTGTCGTGCAGAGCTCAGAGCCTGAAGAGCTGAGACAGATGGCAGGTGCCAATGGAGCAGAGGCACCAGCAGGCTGGGACTTGCTTGACCTCCTGTGGCAGTTGTGAGGTCCCACGTGCAGGGCCTGTGACAAAGCAGGGGGATGATCCAGCTGTCTGGGTCCTGTCACTTTGGCACATCTTCTAGACTAGCCATCTCCCAAAGTATCAGGTGGTCAGACCTCACAAAGAGTCTGACAGTGCAGGGTGGCTGTAAATCAAAACAGTGCAACTGTTTATCAGTCCATGAAAAATTATCAGGGATAAGGGTATAATCTGTAGAGCCTTTGTGTCTGAAATGGGATTGCTAAGGATTTATAGTGGCTTTTTTAAAGGATAGCCGTGATTGAGAAATTGTGGAAATACCAGAAGTGATGCATCTACTTCTATAAAGTACAAGATTATTCCCAGAGGGAGTAGTTTCTGGGAAGGCAGCAGTGAAGTTCCAGAAAGATGCCTGTGGCAATGAAATAGTCTGAGATCAGCTCCTGTTAATTCATAGGGTCTCAGCAGGAATGTTCGTTGGCCAAAGTAGGAAATACTGGGATCAACACTCTCTTCAGGTTCCCAACTCTGTACCCAGCTATGCAGGGCAAGCACAGGACAGAACAAGCCCAGCTGGGAAAGTCAAAATCCACAAAAAGATGGAACAGCTCCTTTAAGAAAGGGGAACCCAAGGAGACTTCTGTTTCCATCAGCTTTCCCTTTGCCCAGTTTACACACAAGTCTCAAAGCCTTGGTTTTATGAGAATTTGTGTAATATCAAATGTACACTTCAGATATTGTGTTATTTCTATTCCCCTACATTCCCACTCCTAGAGACATTCTTGGGGATTATCTGCTGAGAAGTTTAATTTACAAAAAAACCTTTTTTGTATGCTGACAAAAACGTAGCCAGTACCTGGTAAGGAAATGTGGGTTAAACTACTAGGGTGGTTATTCCTTTCTTGTCAGCATGATAGGGGAGAGGGTAGTGTGGCAAGGAAACCTAAGAAAGCTGGCCAGAAAGAAATATTGTTTCTGGCTTTGCATACTGTTTTTCTAGCAGTGTTTTGTAAGTGTGCTAATACACAATGCCTATCTTAAATCTAGTTAAAAGGCATTTTGTTACCATCCCATTGATTTGGGATGCTATAAACCAGATCTTATATCAAACCAAGCATTTGAAAATAACTACTTATCAGAACCTGTGCTAAAAGCAGCTGGTACAAGACAACTCAGGTATTGTTACCTTGATGCTGCAGTAAGAGGGGATGTGCCCAGTTCAAGCTGCAAGGATGCACTCTTGTGGCAAAGAGATGCTGTGCAGGGGATAGGTGGAGTTGAAATCACCTTCTGCTTATCAGGAAATTTATGGCTTTCCCACTCAAATAAGCTGAAGAGATTATCAGCTATACTAGAGAATTTTCACTGCAGCTTCCATAGGTTGTATCAGTTCTCAGGTTGCTGAATGTGTGTTTTCTCTGCTGGAGGATGCATCTGTACTTCTCTTTTCCTGAACTTCTTGTGGGCAGGTGCTATTCAGCTGCCTCAGTGTTTGCTCCCCTGGTCAAATATTCATAGCTGCCTCCCAGCCAACTGTTTCTCCGTGTGAATTTAGGGAAGAGGAGCTGTCAAAGGGCAGAACCCAGTGGAGGCAAGGGCAGCTGTCACCCTGGGACAGGCCATGTGCCTTAGTGAGCCTGGCACACCACAGAACTCTGGCCCTGCTGCCTTGTCCCTGCAGACAACAGAAAACTCCACAGGACTGTCTCCCACTCCTGCCTTACAACACTTCCAAGGTTTATTGGGGAGAGTGCCAGGAGAGGGTGGCAGGGGATGGCTGGTGGCTGTGAAGGATTAATGGAAACCACTGAGCAGCAACAGCAGAGCTGTGAAAAACCTGATGGCTAAAAACTAGCCAAGAAGAACCACAGGCTGATTGAGATGAGCCAGTGAAAGACTCTGAGCCCATGTTTTAAAGGTGCCCAGGTGCCTCCTGATACGGGTGGAGTTTTGAACTTCCCCAGAGAAGCCAATCTGGAGATTATGTTCAGTCTTTCCTCTTGGCCTTTGTTCCTTCTCTGTAGCTCAGAGCTGATCATGTGCTTTTTTCTCCCACTGGTTACCCACCTTGTGTGTTCAGAGAGGTTCTTTTTTAACTCTTTGCTAGCGTGAGTCTCCCATCTCCACCTCTGTCTTTCAGGGGTCCTGCTCTACAATTACACATGTTACAAGAGTTTCCCTGTGGAGGGAACTGGGGATATTTGCAGGCTGTTTAGTAAGGCAGCATTGACTAAACCCACTTGAAATGGTAGGTAGTTATGTCATTGGCAGGGTGTTTTCCCAACGTTTCTTACCATGTTCTGCAGAAGAAGCCCCAGTCAATCGACAGCTAAATCAGGAACGCCAAAGACTAAGATCAAGGCAATGTGAAGAGCATTGTAGCAGCCTGCCAAGCAGTTGCCTTCGCTGTGAGAGTGGCAGATGGATCCCAGATACCAGAGCCAACATGGGATGTGCAGAGGAAAACACAGTCTGTGACACTGCCTGACGTGCCACATGATCTCCTCCTGAGGAGAGGTGGCTCTGCCGAGTTTCCAAGAGACCCAAAAGCTACCCTTGCAAAGTTAGTCAGAGCAGGACTTGCCAGGACATGCAATCAGGAAGCATCATCCCAAAGTGCCACATGGGTTAAGAAATGACCCCATGCAGCCAGTGCAGAGCAGGGAGCTTCCAGTGGTTGTTGGACTTGTTCCTCCACAGAACTGGGGACCCTTTCACCTGTGTGGCCCCTGGAGTTCATGTGCACAACTGAGGGATGGTGAGTACAGGGGTCTGGGCTGTGACAAACACCGAGGCCATTTAGATCTCTAGGGATAGATAAAGGGCCCAGAAAGAGCAGAAGTGTACTTTGGGTAACCCACTGAATCCTAAAAAGCCCTTCTTATTTTGAGCATTTATTAGCATATGTAAGATAGAAACATAGGGTTGATCAGGACAGATTTGAACAGTTTCCAGTATTCTAGTTGGAAATGGGTTGGGAAAAGTGAAATAAATGGAATATTAAAAGGGGAAAGAACTGCTTCTCCAAACTAAGTTTTTCCCCTGTAAAAACATGGCAGTTTAATAAAATGGAATAGATTCGCTTTGGAACATCAACATGAACATATTTTCTTTTTACAGCACTAAATTGTAACCACTGCCAATGGTTGTCCTGGAAGCTGTACATCAGGCTGTCCTGTGCTGCACTCAGATGGTAAAACTCCATCACAACTCTGTCTGGCTACCACAGAGTTAATTCCCTGCTCCACTTCAGTTTGAGCCAAAGCAAATATTGGCAAATAGGTGAAGGTTATATGAACCTCAGAAAAATAGATTTCTAGATACTTTTTCAGAAAATAAAGTATGTTGTAGATTTTGAAGTAGAGTGAAATTATGAGAAACTTTTAATCCCATACTGGAAATACCATGTGGTTTTCTCAAGATGTTGAATAGGAAAATTAGTGTGACCTAAATTAATAGGAACAGTTGTCTAGAAATAGTACTCTTTGCTTGAACTTAAGAGTTCAGTTTAATTCAGGACGTATTATCTGAACTAGCACATTCGGCTTGGTAGGAGAAGAAAATAACCATGGCAACACATAAGGAATTACCTTTGAAGGTGCAGGGTTTTGATCTCCTCTAGGTGAATACTGACCCATAGTAGCTGTAGTGATTTAAATAGGTTTACCTTATTGTCAATGGCTTCTTGTGTGGGAATACCTGCCAAAGAGTGTAGTGTTTGCACAGCCTTCTGAGAACCAACCGTGAGATCTCAAGAATATTAAGAATTACTGTCTCCCCTCCTGCCCCAAAAGATTTGCAGATGTTATTTCCTTTTTGTTCTCAAGTTTTACAGGTTTTTGGAACACGTCAGATTTCCAGAGCAAGCTGGATTTGGAGAACAAAAATATCCCTTTGACTAACCAGCTAAATGGCTATCCAGCCATGTCTCCGGTTGAGTGGGACAGGCACGTCCCCTCTCCCAGGGAGCTGCCGAGGGGCTGGGACACTGCCGGTGGCCGGTGGCTGCAGGTCACAGCGCCTCGTGTGCTTCGAAAACTGTTCCTCTCTCGCCATCTTCTGGTCAGCTCTCTGGGATTACCTAGACCTGGCTTCGAGATCCTCCTCCTAACCCTTCCCTGGGCTGCTGCCCGCAGAAGGTGAATCCAGGTGATGAAGTGTCCCTCTTTGGTGAAGGTATTACCACCCTCTTTCCCTCTTGTTCCTGTTGCTTTCCCCTGGCTTATGAAGAACAGCAGACACGTGATGTGGATGGCACTTGCCTATGAGTGTGTGGATAAAGCTGTGTGTATCAAACATCAAGTCTGCTCTCAGATATAAAAGTCACAGGAAACAATACGAGCTCCATCCCCATCTAGACAGAAGCTCTGCATGTGCTGGGTGGTCTTTCCTGAAGCAGCTCTTCTGTAAGTGGTGGCAAATATCAGCACCGAGGTTTAACGTGGTAACCTCTCTGTGGCTGCTCACAGGAGGTGCTGTGGAGCTTCCTGTGCCTCAGCTCTGGGGTGCAGCCCCTTGGCTCAGACTGGTGTCCAGAGGAGCATCTTGAGCTGCTGGGAGACAGAAGCTGAAAGAAATGCCCCTCTTTGGATGGGTGCAGATCTTACCTTTGGGGCCTGAAGCTCACAACTGATTAAACCAACAGAAGTAAAACTAAAGATCTGTAAATAATAGAACTAGTTATCAATTACTGGGGGAAAAAATCCAGAAGTTCTGGCTTTCTTGTCTTGATAACTACATACTTTTTTTTCCATCCTAAAAAGAGTAACACTTTTCTCTTTCTAAAATTGTAAGTACTAGGCAGAAGTTATGTTGATCTTTGACTTCTTGGTCTCATTTAACCAATGTAGCCATACATCATTTAATCCATAGAGATGAAACTGTGTTTCTTCATCTGATTTTGAAATTGCCAAAGACGGTGATGGGCTGACAACTTGTGCTCTTAACTTTTGTTACAGAAAGTGACTGCCTTCTGCAGCTAACTAGGGATAGTAAATTTGAAATGCATTCACTTTTTAAAAAAGTTCTGGGTACTGCACACCCCCCTGCTGGCTGCTTTAAGTGGATTATAATCACATTTCCTCCCTCCTTTTTTTTTTTTTAATGTTTTCCTTTTCTGTGCTGTGTGTGAAGAGCCCACACAAACAACAGGGAAAATTGACTGACAGCCTTGGGGAAACAGTGGAACTCTGCAAAATGCTGCCAGGTACCCAGAGCAAACTAACTGAAACAACAGGAAACAAGCAATTATTTTTAGTCAATATGTGTTTTAATAGGAGCCAAAAGGATTCTGACAGATGTGGGATTTTTGAAACAAGATGGTACCCCAGCCACAGATGATGTTCTACTTCTTGGTGAAAGGTTGAGTTTAGATGCCACTTCTCACTTCTCAGTGACTGATGTGGTCCACTGGAAATTTCAAAACATCAGAAGGTGATGCAGCCTCCACAAGGCCTTTCTTTGGAAGAGGCAGCTGTCTTTGGCTCACTTCCCTGGATGGGAACTGTAAGGCAGAGTTCTACAACCGAAGCAAGGAGGAATTCACTGCCTCTGGCCACACCACCCTTAAAAGTGGTGTGGGCCTTCTCATGGACCACAAAGCCTTTGTAAACAATCTCCAAAGGGGTTTAAAATCAAACCAACTAACACCACCTGGTGCTGACCACCAGCTGAGAGCTGGGCCTGTCGTAGCTGCAGGGCCTCTTTGAGCTTTACCAGGACCTGCAGGAATGGTGGAGGGCTAAGGTGGCCAGAGGCATCAATCAGCCAGAGACAGCCTGTGCTGTGTCCCTGTCACCAGCTGCTCCCCTGCGGCTGTACCTGGCTCTGAGGAACTGCTGCAGGGCCTGTTCAGGAACAGCCTGTCTGGGAGCACCGGGATCTGGGGCTGGGTGACCCTCCTTATCTGAAGAAGGCAGAGAGGAGCCAGAAGGCCTGAGCTGCAGTTCAGCAGCTTAAGAATTAGGTTATGCAGGTACCATCCTGGTATCCTGGTGTGAAGAAAACTTCAGAAACCCAGCTTCAGGATATGGATTCTCAGCTAAATCCCATCTGAGCTGTGTGAGCTGCAAAAAAAACAAATTAGAAATTCAGACAGATGGAAACCTCTCAAAAATGTGTGCTATTTTGTTTCCTAAAAGGATTTTGACAGGTTATTTAAAGCTATACATCCTACTACCATCTCTGCCTGGTCTTTGAGGAGCAATTCAAAATGAACTCATTAAAGGTTTGTGTTTCAGCATGGGAAATGCAGAGTGGCCATTTTGCATTTCTATCAGCAGCAGACAGCAATAAACAAGTGGAAAGCTGTCTTTAGGTCAAGAAGAAATCAGTGCCTGGCCCCCATGATCATCTATATGGACGTGATGGCTACTTTTAAGTGGGAAAAGATATCTATTTGTAGCTCCTCTAATGCATGTGCAGCACCCAGCATTATTGCTGGGTATGTGGCTGCCTGCTGGGAACTTTGAGAGGAGACTGGGCAGTTGTATTTCACACTGTGGAGTTTTCATGGAATGCTGCAGGCATCAGGAAGGAGTGAGTGCTTCTGAATGGGTATCTGCAGCTGCTAAAAAAACTTTATCTCCAGAATGTGGCAAGTACATGAAATGGAAGTATTTGATTCAGAAAGGAGATTTGTGGATGAGTAAGTCTGAAGTTCAAACATTTGCCTCATAGAAGGTTAACAAAGCTTTGCAGTTTTAGTTGGGGTTTTTAATTGCAGCCAACAACAAAAGCTCCAAACCCCCTAACAAATGTGTGCAGGCTTGTCTTCCCTTGAAGCAGGGCAGGGAGAGGCTGACCTGAGAGATTTGTTTCTTCTTCTGCAGTAAAGCTGGGCATTTAGAGAGATCTTCTGTGGCTCCTGAGAACGTTTCTAACCTATCCCAGAAAGCCAGGGCAGGAACCTGATGACTGTACCTACAGCCACACCCTTTACACAGGAATTCAGTTCCCAGCTGCCCTGGGAGCTGCTGTCTGTACCTGCAGCACGGCGAGGGGGGACAGCGGCACCACAGAGGGACAGGGAGACTGGAGCCCCAGTCTGTGTGAAATGCTGGCCTGCAGCTTAGCATGGTGGCAAAACAGGCCCTTTTATCACGTTTCTGGGGCTATTCTGGGAGATGCTTTTCAGGCTGCTGCTGAATTGGAGTTGGAGCTCGCTGTCTTTGGCTACCAGTCTCCTGCCCCTCATGGCACGCTGTGCTCTGCCAATGGAACCGCACACACAGTCACTCCCTAACCCAGTTCTGTCACAATGATGCAGGTTTGGGTAGGTATTTTTTTAATATGGGAAAAGTAGCCTCCAGGCCAGGTTCCCTGGCTCAACCTCCATTACAATAATGGCATGTGACATTCATATTATGCTCTGCTCGAGTGTGTGTGATCAGCTCGTGATTGGACTTAATGCCTCTGTAAATAAAAAAACCCCACAGAACAAAAAGCATGATAGTCCCTCAGAAATCTGGCTGATTCCTGGAAGAGTTAACTCATTTAGAAACCTTTTAGTGGGCCATATTGATTACATGGATGTGTTCAGAGCAGCTGTGGATATTGCAGTAACAATGAACCGAGGCAGTTTATCAGCACATCAATTATTTTACTGGTATAAAAAGGAGCTTTAATTGTACTAATGATGATGGGCTCAATCTTATGTTGAAGCTATCTGGCTATCACGAAATTATCTCTCAATGAGCTCATCTGTTTTGTAAGCAAGAAACTCATAATCTCATAGAATGGAAGATGTTCTGGCTATTTATAGTCACTGATTTTATTTGTAGGGAATATCATGACTTCACAAGTGCAGTGGCACTAATCTCCCTGGTAAAGCATTTATCCTAATCTAAAGGGAGCTGTTTGCTACAGAGCCAGCCATGTACTTAAAAGGGCCATTGAACACATTTGCAACACTGGCTCTCGTTTGCCTGTAAAAGTAGCAGGTGAATCGGTGTGTCCTGAATGCACAGCAGCCCAGAGCCAGGCTGCTCTCTGAAAATGAGACAGAGAGACAGAGAAGAAGAGATTCCTACCCAAAATGGCTGCAAGCAGCCGACATGAATGTGGGCAACAGCACATGAGCAGCTGAGAATGTGCTGCAGCCTTCTGGCTGCTGGAGGGCTGCAGGGGTGGGTTTTTAATCGTTCTCAGTTAAAAAACAGAATGCTCTTTGTACACCCTGGACAGTGAGAGAGTTTAGTTTTTCTTGGGTATTTCCTAACCTGTTCCAAACTAGCTAGTCTGGGCTAGCTTTTAGTACTGAGCCTTATGGAATTGCTTTTGGCACCTGCTCCCAAGGGAAGAAAGTACCTGTTTGCAGAGATCACTCAGGACCATGGAGCTGGCTGGAGTGTATCTCCAGGAGATCAAACATGTTCCCAGCTGAGCCAAATGGAGAACGGAGTTAATCAGAAAGCAAGGGTGGAGTGGAGTTTCTGCAGTGTTCAGGTCTGAGAGGAGCAGGGAACCAGCAGAGCTCACTTCTGGGATGGGAAAGGAGCCTGTGGAGGTGAGACCTGCTTGAACCAGAGTTTAATTAGGAATTCCACAGGTGCTCCAGTCTTCAACAGGATGTGGAGCCAACCCCATGGGACAGGTTGTGGGTGCAGGGAACTGTGCCAGGGCTGTGAGGGCTCTGCAGGGAGGGAGTGTGGGTTCGCTGCTACTTTACTTCCTACCTGGCATTTGTTTTCTTGCCTTGCTGCTGCAGCCCCCCCTCAGCTATCAGCAGGCTCCTGGGCTGCAGCTGTGCCTGCAAGGATAGTGCAGCCCTGAGTCTGAATTTAGTTTTTCTGCTTGAAATCTGCAGGTGTAGAGAGTGGAGCAGCGTTCTTCACTTGCATTCCACCTGGTCCTGGGCTCAGTGGCTCCACAGAGACAAGCAGATTTGTACACGAGGTATGTACAGGATAAACTGGGAGCACGTCAGTTGAAAAGGCCAGATGTAATAGTGTTCCTTTAAGTCATAATCCTTCATGTAATATCATACTTAGTCGTCATAGAAACCACGGCATCACTGAGACTTACAGCTCTTGATCCAGCAAAACAGTTGAGCATTTGCTTTTAATATAAAGTATGTGCTTAAATTCCAGCTCTTTCTATGGCACTGCTTGTATGCCTGGAGCATACAAGCATACAAGCCTGTCAGTTTTTTTCCTGTGTGAGAGTGATGTGGCCCAGTAAAACCTTTAGTTGCTTTGGTTAAGCCAAACCAGTGTGTGTGTTTCACAGTCACAAAAATTACTGGCACAGGAATGGCCTAAAGAGAGTCCAAGCAGAAGTTCTTAAGAGGATATGTTGGCAAACTAATGCTTGATTAGATCCCATCACTGTCTCTGCTTCTGCAACCTAAAAAAGCATTAGAATAATGCTTTTCATAGTTTTTCCAGTACTTAGGACACTGGACAGCTCTTAATTCTCTTGACTGTATGAGAAGAATAATTTTTTTCTGACTCTAGAAATTATAGAAGTTTGTTCATAATTTCTAGCAGAAATATTCATGCTCCCAAATTAAATAACCAACTTAATATAACTCTTCAGAAGGCATTCTGTATTTTTCTCAGTTCCTGGATTAAGTATTTAAGAATTTCTGATTTAATTTTAAGGTATGTTTTAGCACCCAAAGTGCTAAGAAAAGTGTGAAAATATCCTTATGTCTTAAGAAAACCAAAAAAAAAAAAAAAGGTGACAAATTAAGAAACACTACATGTACTTTAGTTTGAAGATCTGGGGGTTTTAAAACTTCTTTTAGCTGAGTCCACGATTTGTGAAATTTGAACAGGTGTCAGTGTTGAATATCCAATTCCTGTTGCAAATGCATTTGACAGATAATGTGATGTTTTACGTGTTGGCCTCATTCAAGGCTTGCTGGACTCAGTGGGCAGGTTCCCACTGGAGGTCAGTGGGCTGTTTATCAGAATTAGGTGGTTTGGCCTATGTATTCCCAGTTTATAATTCATATTTGGTGTCATGAGAGATGTGGGTTAATGCTTTGACTAATTTCAGTGGTTGATAACTGGCTACACATCTGTTGTAGCTGTTCTAGAAGGTCAGACATTTGTGCTGAGGAGACCTGTTCTATAGAACTTCAACAGCTGAACGTGGTAACAACTCCACTGTGAACTCAGTTCATTTGTAATGCTTTCTGCCAGCAGGGGGGGAAAAATAAGATCCCAAACATATAAGCTGTTGTGAAAATAAAAGCAGAAGGTTAATAAAGGTGGCTGAGTCATAATTCGCTTCCAATTCAGAGAATGCTTGTGGACAAATCTTCCTGCTGTTTGCTGAGCTCCACCAGCTGGTAAATGACTGTGTGTTTCTAAAAGCCCTTCCTGTAAAAAGTTAATATTTTGTGAAGGGAAAAATGATTTTAAAACCTTCCTGGCTAATTTCCTTACCTGGAGAGGAAGGCATAAGCCTTTGTCCAACTTCAAAGATAAATTGATGGGTGTGCCATTGATTTTGCTGATTTCAGAGCACCTGGACAAAAAGACACAATCTCATCCCTGAAAACATTTTATTAAATAGTGTGATTGACACGAAGAATGAATAAGAATTTATGGTCAGCCATAAATGTGGCAGCAGGCCCCCGGAGGGATATTTTCCCGTATTAGCTGTTAATATTCCTGTATAACTGTAATTAATTCCGGCAGGGAACAGGCAGGGATGGGGACAGTGAATCCCTGTTGTCCTGCAGGGCGCGCTCCCGGCACCGGAGGGCGCTTTGTGCTCAGGAGACGCCGGGCAGGTGAGGAGACACCTGGGGCAGGAGCAGACACACCTGGGGCACCTGCGGCGGGACCACCCCGGACACACCGGGACAGGCCCGGCTCACAAACAGCCTCTGATCAACACTTCCTCCCTCCAGATCACCTCATCCAGCCGTGCCCCCTGAAACCACAGCCTTGCCCCTTGGCCTTCCCCACCTTGGGCCACTCTTGTCCCCGCTCGTTGGCCACTCCTGGCAGCTCTTCTGGGCTATGGCACTGCTTCCTCAGGGATTTCTAGAGGCTCTTCTGCCACAGTGGGCCAACATTCAGGTTCTGTTTTCCTCTTCGTGGCTTAATTTCATTTTTCTTGCTTCTTCTCTATATCAGTGCTAAATAATCATAGAATCATGGAACCAATTGAGTTGGAAAAGACCTCTGAGATCATCAAGTCCAACCCTTGATCCAACCCTGCCGTGGTTCCCAGCCCATGGTACTGATGCCACATCCAGTCTCATCTTAAAAACCTCCAAGGATGGTGATTCCACCCCCTCCCTGGGCAGCCCATTCCAATGGCTGATCATTCTCTCTGTAAAAAATTTTTTCCTAATATTCAACCTAAACCTCCCCTGGCACAGCTCAAGACTGTGCCCTCTTGTCCTGCTGCTGCTTCCTGGGAGAAGAGACCAACCCCCCCCGGCTCCCCCCTCCTGTCAGGGAGTTGCAGAGAGTGAGGAGGTCTCCCCTGAGCCTCCTCTTCTCCAGGCTGAACAGCCCC
>NW_016690238.1:3157523-3160808 GCF_001604755.1 Lepidothrix coronata | reverse complement strand
CATCCACACTCCCAGCTCCCTCTCTGCCTGGCTGCTCTCCAGCCACTCTGACCCCAGCCCGTGGGGCTGCAGGGGGTTGTTGTGGCCAAAGGGCAGGACCCGGCCCTTGGCCTGCTTGAACCTCATCCCATTGGAATCAGCCCATGGATCCAGCTTGTCCAGGTCCCTCTGAAGCAAGATCCCTTGCTTAGTGCTCGTAGCCTGCAGATCTGGGGAGCCAGAGCACAGATGCAGGACTGTGCAACCCCAGGTACTATTGGTTATATGATACAACCATGTGCTAATGCAGGGAGGGGATTATAAAGATCCATTAACTCCTTCCCTCCAGCCCTGTTCCTCTCCTCCTGTCCCTGTGGGAGGATAGTGTATTCCTATTTGACTACCCCTTAGTTAAAACTGTTTCTATGAGACTGGTTCTTCAAGCCAGATAAATCTTCCTCAGCCAGATAGGGGACAAGTTAAGACTCTTGTCTAGAAAAAAAAAAAAATCACCCTGGTGAGCGTGTTGCCACACTCTGCATTCTTGCAGGTGTCACACTCTGTGTTGTTCTGAGGTGGCTCAGAGTTGTGCCTGAGGCTAAAGGGAGGGCAAGCCAGGGCTGGGACTGGGGTGTGTAAAGGAGTATCCTAATGGACATTGGCTGCATCTGAGAATCCAGCTCTGCTGTTTAGTCCTACTAAGTCTCATGTCAGAAACCTGTCCTCCGAGTGCCACACTTTGCTCTGAGTTTTGATAATTTCCTGCCAAGATCACAGTTGTTCTAGGTAAGGAACACAATAAAATCTACCAGGGTAGATTCTGAAACCAGAATCTACAGCATCTGCTCTGTCTCCCCTGGCCAAAACAGGTGGTGAATGTGGGTGGAAATATGGAGAATCCTGTGGAAAGTAAGAAGTGTGGAGGCATGGGGAGGAACTGGGAAAGGGTGAGGGGGATTATAGAATGAGCCCAAGTGGGATACAGTGAGACGGTGAAATAAAAATGCAATTGGTAGGAAACCAGGATTCACTAGATTTGTGGTTTGTAGATCAAGGAGTTGATTTTTTTTCTGCACCTCTTGGGATTATTTCCTTGTCCTCGCTGCTATTCAAAATGTCTCTGTCTGTCATCAGATAATTTCATCAACTACAGTCTCTTCTAAATCACAGTGAAAGTCTTGATCTCAACTCTAACACAGCACTACCACAATCCATTTTAAACATATTAAGTACCTCTTCCTGCTCAGTAATTTGCTATTTTTATTCCTTGTTCACAATTTTTCAGCCAGTTCTCAAGTTATGTGGGTGCTGTTACGTCAAAAGAGGTGTGAATTAATGTTATATTCAGACTTTTGTGATGCAGTCTTTCAAATGTTTGTTTAAAACCAAGTATATTGGTTCTGTTACTTCCCTTTTACTCACTGATGTTGTAAGTCTATAGGAGGTTCCCTTCCTTATAAACTGCAGTTTATAAGGAGTCTGTTATCCTTCATCTGTTTTAGCAGCTTTTTGTGCTTAGAATTTGCTTCTAGCAGGAAAAGAGTGAGATTTACAGAACGGTAATTTCTGGGGTCATTCTTTTCTGAGGTTTGGTCTTGCATCTGAGTCTGAGACTGCTGTTTTCCGTGACTTCTTCTCAGTCATTCTGAGAAAAGATGACTTCAAGTCATCCATCTTTATAATGGGAAAAAAAGTCTTATATTTTCTGTCCTTCTTTCACCCAAAAAGATACATGGGTTAGTTTTCCAGATGTACTTCACCACCCTTTTTCCCCAGTCTTGTATCTACCAAGCTCAATTTTCTGCATTTGATATTTAAAAGTTACTAGATGCAGAGTGTGTAAAAAAATCCCATACCAGGGCTTGGTAGATCTTGACTTGTGGACACTTACGACCTCCAAATCAGCCAATGATGGAAAACCACTGATCTTCCTCACCAGTCTGACTTTCCCCACATATGAGGTGAGGCTGCATCCTGTGCCTGGTTTGCAGTGATCCTGTGCCTGGTTAGTGTTTGTGCAGGACCAGAGTGTGTTGAGGGTTTGAACAGGGACAGTACAGTCACAGGCATCGCTTTCTTTCCCAAAATCTAAACTTACCTACAAAAAGAGATAAATTGGACTAAATGAGAAGCCCTGGATGGTTGCTGAGATGCATTTGGTTTGCATTTTCCATGCTAAGGGATGTGGTGATTTCTGCCTGTGCTTGCAGAACCTGAAACAATGCCTCTGACCTGCCCAGTTCATCTCAGTGCCTGCCAACTCAGATGCCTCGTGCTGATATTTTAAATATAGACAAAGTTAACTACTGCACTGCCTATCCAAATAAGAAATCAGAAGGGAGATGAAGGGGCTGTGCATTCAGCTGTGTTTAGGATAGCATCTCAGCACTGTGAGCACTTGACCTGAGGATCTGCCCGTTTCCCTGCCTCCCCCTCCAGCCAGAAATGTGTTTAGCAGGACTGGACCTGGACCTGACCTCTGCTCCTGTACATCCCTTTTAAGCTTCTATGAAGGCAAGGGGAGATAAGCTTGCTGAGCCCTATAAGGCTTATACTCTGTGGACCCCAAGGAAAGGTGCAAGTCCTAAAGAGTCCAGGGAAGGCGTGTTGTTACTCTCTGAACAGCTCCATGAAGTCACCTCTTCCCTTACCCAGCTGGGTTCGAAAAAATGATACCACATCTTCCTTTTTTGTCTAGCCTGTGTTATTTTATTAAATGGAGTGCCTCAGATATGGCTGCATGGCTCCTTATTGCTTTCAGAGATGTGTTTTTCATCTGGTTTAAAGAAGCTGTGTGAGCCATAAAGGAGAGCACCGGGAATATTCCCTCATTGTGCGTTTTAAAGTAGGCACAGGGAGTTTGGTTTCTGATGTGTTTGTAGAGTGGATTCTAATCCCCACCTGCAGCATTGCAAGACTGTGATTAACATGGCTTTGCTCTCCTGTGGCACCTTTCTTCTAATAAATTAATTCTCACAACTTTCATACAGAAAAAACCCACACCTTTGCCCTCGCTTTGCAGACACTATTCACCTTTTGGCTGCTCAGAAATACACACTTTTCAGTCATAGATAAAAGTATAGCCAGAACTACAAATCCACAAACAGTAATGAAATTTTCACCAACAGGTTATTGCTGTTTCCTTTATAGGATTACAAACACTCCTCAGTGGCTACGAAAAAACACTCTAAAGAAGGGACCTCGGTTTCTGACAGCCACAGGGGTGGACTCGGGATAACTGTGGCTGAAAACTGCTCTCTGACCATCCTGGGTAAAATCATGCTCCATTTCTTTTTTTTTTTTTTT
>NW_016690238.1:3130362-3153174 GCF_001604755.1 Lepidothrix coronata | reverse complement strand
CCACCGCAACAAAAGTTACAGCGACCGGGCGGCCCCGGCCTCTCCTCCGGGGGATCCTCCGGGAGATCCGGGTGCGGGGGCAGGACGCGGGGCCTGGGGCTGGAACAAAGGGGCTGCGAGCCCGGGGGGGGTGACGGGCAGAGCTGCCGGGCCCCGCTGCCGCCCCGTCCCTCGCGGGGCGCCGGGAGCGTTTCCCCCGAGCCCCGGCGGGGGCGGGCGCGGCTCCGAGTGCGCCACACGGCCGGGCCTGGCCGGGCGGGGCAGCCCGGGGGGCCCAGGGACGGCGGGGGTGCGAGGGGTGACACTGAGCCCTGCGAGGGGTGACACTGAGCCCGCTCTGCCGCCGAGGGGCTGCGTTACCGTAACGGTGCCCTCAGAATTGTGAGGGGGCACGAGCAGCCTCCAGCCTGAGGGACTGATACCTCCAGAGGGCTTTGGCTCTTCTCATTGCTGTGTTTGGTTTTTTGTTGGTTTTTTTTTCTTCCCTTAAAGAATAAAACGTTCGGTGTTGTTGTGACATGGTAAAAATACTCAGGTTTTTCTAGAAGTTTAAGGCCTAAACTTGCCAAAAGACTTGAGTATATTGGCGTCTGTGAGTCATGTACGGGAAAGTGCTGGAGGTTCATTTTTATTGAGTTGGTTGTAGTTATACGTGAATTTATATGGCTTATTCAGCTGAAAAACTTAGGGGGAAACCAGCATGTTTGGGTTTGAGGAAGATACTGCTTTTATGTCTTTGCATGAAAGTTTCAAACAGCATGGAGGTAGAAACATTCATGTAAGTGTGAACATTTCAGTACTGAAAGATGAAAATGTGCATGCAAACCAGGCAAATCAAGTAATAATCCTGATCAGATTCTCACTTATCTTAAAGTAAATTTATGAAGTTAAAGGGGACTTGTTAAGCAGACCTTTCAGGTTTCACAGTTAACTGTCATGAGAAGTCAGTTTTGCGGTCGTGGGACAGGTGTTTGTTTTACTGGATACTTGTAAGACGTAAGATGTTTCTTATGGTAAAATAAACAAGATGGTTCGGTGTTCTTGTTTTCAGACATGACCCATCAGGTGATGGACTGCATGACTTCCTATGAATATTTTTTATTCAGTAGGAAGTGGTGCGTTGCTGAGAAGTTTGGCTGTTTAGTCTATCACAACATGATCTGTTTCATAAATCTCCCTCTAAACAGTGAAGTGAAAGGTTTTATGATTGTGCACCCTCAGTTGCCAGCTGAATTTGATGGGTTATTTCTTTTTTGTCAAGCGACAGCTAGCAGGGAAGCCAGTAGTAAGACCTGAAGTTGTGTCTGGGATTTGTGCTGTGGTGTTTATCTACTTCTGAGACTGCTGCTGTTGTAACTACTTTTGATAACAATTCTTAACTTGAAAAGAAATTGCGCACTTACCTGTAGGCCTTTGGTTGAGGAGTGTCTGAGCAAGCCAGAAACAACTTAGGTCACTGTCGTCATATTTGTGTATTAGTGAGGGAACAGTGTCTGCAATTTGTTATTGCAGTAACTTGCCCCAAAGGTCAGGAGGTCTTTCACGTGCCATTAGAATTGTGGCATATAAACTTGCAAAAAGAACAGGAAAACTGCTGGTTTTGAACCTTAGAGCTGAGACTTCTGCTTTGATGAAAGGCCATGTCTGAGTTTCTTGAAACTTCTCTTTCAGAGTTGTCTGTGAGCAACTTGGTGCTTTCCAGTGTTGACTAATTTGGGGCTCTTTGAGGCAGGTGTTAAAAATAACTGGCAGAGGGCAATCTGAGATAGAGAAGTTGCTCCCTTGAAACAAATGGGCAGCAGGTGACAGAGCCAAGAAGAGAAAGCTCATCTCTGGGCTTCTGTCCTAGTTTTTTGACACAAATGTTAGAATTCTAAGTGTGGCAAAAGCGATTGGTTTTTTTCTCCCCCTCCCCACTGAATGGAGTCTCTTGGCTCTGACTCCTAATTGCCTCCAGGTTTTGGGGTTTTTTTTGTAGGTACTGTAAACTAGAAAATCATAAGTCTTGTTTACTGTGCTTCAGTGGTTCTGTGGGTACTGTGGGAACTAGAACTTCAAATACTAGTAGCATGGAAAAGCTAGTAAGGCTGTAAAGTTGTTGGTAAATATGTTTTCTTGGGGAGACTCACTCTTCTGAGTCAGAAGCTGCTATCTTAGTGCTCTGGATTTGCAGAGCAAATATGTAACTTTAGCTGTTTGCTTCTTTTAACCAGTTTAACCCCTACAATACTGATCCAGCTGGGGTATTTCCCTTACTCAGCAAAAGCATACAGTGGATTGTGTCTGGACTCTCAAGAATCCTGTGAAGGGAAAGAGTAAGCACAAAGCTTCATAATTTCACTTTTCTTCTTCATGGTTCTGTTTAGATACCTCAATATTTCACCTAAAAGGAAAACTGTCTAGCAGTGAGTAGAGATGCTGAAGTTACTGGATGGAGAAATGGCTGATAGGGAAGGAATTTAAGTCTGAAAAGAGATCTGATAACTAAGTTGTTCTGATATTCCCAATGGACCTCTCTCTGTTTTCCAGTCGAGAGAGTGAAGGCAGAGGGAAGAGGGAACATTCTCCTGGAGAGGTGAGGAAGAATATCTGCTTAGGAACTGTGTGGGTCTCCACAAGTTTCCTAGACTAAAATTCACATTTTAATTAGAAGTCTGCCCTGGCATTTCTCACTGGTGATTGTCTCTGCAATATGAGTTTGTAGAACTGTCAAAGTTCAGTATTAGCTGCAGCATCCTAGGGATAGCCTACCTGTGACACTGAACACTGCTTGAAATTAAAGCAGGATACATTTTATTCGATAGCTCTTCTGGTTTATAGAATGGCAGCCAAACTTTGTCCAAGTCTGTCCTTCACTATTTCTGGTAGTGACCCATATTGGAGCTTACATGGTTAATCAGATTATTTTAAAAGAGGCACTTGAGGGTGGAGTCATCCCTGTCAGAAACATTGCTGCTTATTCCTGAGAACTGTCTAATTATTGAACTTGTTCAGGCTGTGTACCTTCACATTCCCATTTTGTTATGCCAGCAGCAGTGTCTCCATTTGGAGTTTTATTTCTGTTTTTCTCAGGTTTCCTTTTTATTTGACAGGACTATTCCAGTTGCTCAAGTTCAATAAGCCTGGTCCTGTTCTGTGTGGTTTTTGAAACAGTATCAAAATTGTGGCCTTACTTAAAGGACTGTGTTTATTGATCATGACTTTAGGTAAGTGTCCTTCAATACAGTCTTTAGTTTCAGTTTGGTACCTTATCAGACTTAGGTCATAGTTTTGCCAAGGGTGTGTTAGAATTATTCTACACCCAAGTCTTTTCCTTATTATGGCAACAAAAAGCACTGGTTTGGACTACTGTAAAACATTTCCCATTTTTTATATCATCTCTTCAGATGAGGAACTGGATATTAATATCTCCCCCCCCCAAAATTACTACTGAAATTCTGTGTCCTCAGGTAACACCTGCAGGTAGAAGAGATTTTGTGCCACCAGTGAGTGGGAGCAGTTGCCCCAGACAGATGCAGGGCTGGGCTGAGCAGTGATACCCTTCACACAGCAGTGATTCAGTTCAGGTGATGTGGCTGACTCAGTGAACTCCTGCCTCTCTGCTGGGAAGAACGATCTTCTGCTTTCCCTGAGAAACACCCTGCTGCTAAATCGGAGTTAGGAGCTGCTGTGAAAGGCTTGAAAGGGTTGCTGTCTGCAGATTACTGCAACTGAGGGGGGAACACTTTATTTTCACTTCTAAACCAGTATGGATGAAAAGGTGTTACCTGTGAAGCTTTGACAAGTTGGGTATATACAGAAAGTGAGTGTATTAGAACATGCCACAGGTCTTCAAAGACATAAGATTTTAATATTGAACTCACTCCTAGTAATGCCTGGTAACCTTTTAAAAATATTATATATTTGTACGCAGAAGTAACCACATAATGAATGAGGTGTTCAGTTCTGACCTCAGACTCTTCTTAATTGATTTTTTTTTTTTTTAAATCACTAGACATTCTGTAGTGAGGTTGAGACCTTTGTTTTGCACCATGTGGATACCAGGACTGTATAAAAGCACATGTAGATTTGTCTTGATAATATGGAGGCTTTGGCTAGAATTAGATATACTTGGTCATCTAAAAAAGGCACTCATGCAACTATTTTCAAACATAACTTATGCAATAGAAATTGAGACATTTAATGTTGTTTTATTTAGCAAACCAAAATTAAACAAAAAAATTGCTAAAAGAGCGAAGATTTTAATTTCTCCTTCTATGCCAAGACTGTAATTGGAAAAAGAATATTGTAAAAAAGAGTAGGAGAAGTCTTTTGCATCTGGAAGGCAGGACCTTTCTGACATTACAGCCTGGTTGTGTGATGTGTGAAAGGCTGTAACTAACACTTCAGGACTTTGCAGACAGTTCCTCTCTACCATGTATGAAGAGCTTCTAAAATATCCTAGAAAGTCACAGTGGTGGGCTTCAAATAGAAAGGCTGGCTTATGTTGAGTCTTCAGTGTAGAGGAGATGGTGCTTATTTCCAGTGGGTTACTCATGTGAGTTAATGATACAGTAGGTTCAGAACCGGCACTGTTGTGGTCCTTGAAAGAGCTCTCTGTGCCCTTTGATAATGAAAAGAATTAAAAGTTTTGCAGAAAGAATAAATTCACTCAACATGCTTCGTCATGTGAGCTGTTCAGGAGGGTTTGTGTGTTGATGACTTGATAACCTCGGCGTGGATTGAAAATCACAGTTGTTAGGAAGAACAAAGTGTGGTGGTGTCCTGTGCACTCTGGAATGCTGCTGTTGCTCGCAGCCCAACAAAGGCTGTGTGCCATGTGAGGTGGCCAAAATTGAGTTTACTGGATTAAGGACCTGGCTGCCATGTAAAAATTCTTTCCTGAGTTAGTGGTGACCTGGACCGTGTCCCAGTCTGGTTCAGTGCGTGGCTGCACAAACAGCTGTCCCGGCACAACAGAGGGCACAGGGGGAGCCTGAATCCAGCAGTGCCAGCACAGCCTGAATCCAGCAGTGCCAGCACAACCCTCCGGGGCACTTGGGGCCACTCCCGGGTGCAGCACCCGAGGTGACATCGGGCCCTTGGGCCTCCACCGCTGTCTGTTTGTTACTGTGACAGCTGGACCAGACTTAACTGCCAGTAGTTTGTTTACTTGTAAAATCTATTTCCTTCCAGGAGACTGGAAGATGTAAAGATGGAGACAGTTCTCTAAATCATATTTTTATTATTATTAGAAAAGAAAAAGAGTGGGTAAAATTTCTAGGTAGGCACAAGTGCTTGTAGAAGCTGACTAGCAGAAATGAGCACTGTTGTAGTTATGCCTCAGTGTGGACTGTGGTTCAGTACTGTCAGGTTGTTTGCCTTTGTGTAGTTTTGAAGGGTTATAAACCCTGAATTCCTGGCTGAAGTTGAATATTAGGTTGGGTTTGTTCCCTTTAAGTTATGAATGGTGGTGTTCTGTTTTGGAGAGACACGATAGCTGATGATTCAGTATGCGTTCCACTGTGTTTCTTCAGCTGCAAACTCTGTAGGAGAAACGAAAATGACCTTTCACCACCTCCTAGAAGACAATTGGAAAATTAAATGACTGATTATAGTAAGGAGAGGCTATTTAACGTTTAGATCTTCAATCAGCCTGCCTGTTTGCAGTGCACTTGAAGCTAATATGATCTTTGATGGAAACAAGCGTACCAGTTAGTGTATGTCTTACTGATTTCTTGCTTCCAGCTGTAATCTCTTAAGTGTGGTATGAAAATAATGACCTCGCATGTGTTTTCTTTTTTATCTCTTGCATACAAGACATCCTGGTGTATTAAGTACTGTAGAGCAGCTAATATATGATGTCTGAAGATTTAGTATGAACTGTATTCTCCTTTCTCTCAGACCTCGTAATTTTTTGCCCCCTCTGAGAGAGAGTTCAATACAATTGCAGATCTTGGAATAGCTTCTTCAGTGTGCATTTAGAAAGGCAGGAGCATAAGCTCTGTCAAAACTTGCATAGTGGCATTAGAAAAAAATCAAAGCGTTCCTGAGCAGTGGTGTACAAGATACCACAGGCTTCCTTGAATTTTTGAAGTAGGAAATAACTGTGGTAAGAGTTGTGGTATTCAACTTATTAATGGTAAACACTGGTTGAATGCTGTGGTACTGAAATTTTGCGTGTGGGGGACAAAGTTCCACGTAAATGGCTCTGATGTGAAGGCCTGTGGCAGGGCAGCTGTGAGGGGAGAGCTGGGCTTGGTGGCTGGGCTGCTGGCAGGTGGAAGGGCAGGAGAGCAGCAGGACCTCTCCTGGCCCTGGGTGAGCCTGAAAAACCCCTGTGTGTGTCTGCAGGTGTGTCTGGAGCACAGCAATTCTGCAAAGGGAAAAGGTGGAAAAGAGGAAGGTTGTTCTCAGAGAGGGGGAAAGGGCATGGATGGAAGGGGATGCTGAGTGATTTGAACAGTTGAAAGATGTAAATTGCTGAAGTTAAACAGAATGAAGGAGAAGCCTGGATTTTTTGGGTGACAGCAGAAGTGGTATCAGACTTTGCATGCTGAGGAGTAACAGCAGTGATTAAAGGTGAGGGCAGGTCTGCAAGGAAGTTTTTTATCGAGTTGAGTTGGGGAGAGAGGGATGTGTCACAACTTAGTTATAACCAGTTCTTCAGTCCTAGCTGTACTAGAAGCCATTTCTTGCTACTCTGGCTTTGTGACACTGATGTTGATGATACCTTTTCAGAATGTACTCATCTGTATAGTTGCAGAAGTAGGTAATTAATAACTCTTGATGGCTGGAATGAGTTGATAATTTGTTTCAGTTAATTAGACTTCTGCAGGAATTTGGGCACATAAGGCACTGTGCTGCTATTAAAGAAGGAGTATTGGAGAATCAGATTTGCGAAATACCTTTCCCTTTAGTTTGTGTGGGTAGCTCTCATTAGGTAAAGCGTTGCCAGCTTGAGTGCACATGTAATGTGTGTGTTAGAGAACCCCTTGTGCCTGAGGGCTCCCAAACAACCAGCCTCTGACAACTGCAAAGATGAGGGGACAAGCACACAGTGGGGTTTTTGTGTGTGAGGAGCAGGACAGCTTGATCCCACTGCTGTGAGGTGCTATGGTAAAGCCCTGGGTGTCATCTCAGCTCCACAGCCATCTTCCCAGTAAGCAAGTCACTTAGTCTGGAGCGGTGCTGTGTGCTTTGCTCAGTTTTCAGTGTGGATGATCTGTAAGTTTATTTGTTGCTGTTAATATTGGCAAAGCAACGTTCCTTAGCTGGGTTGGCCCTGAGCAACAGTTTACACTTTCAGAGACTACACACTGCTCTTGAACAACTGTCACTTGCTGTGCTGTTAGTGAAATCGGGCCTGAGTTGTGTTTGAGCAGCAGTACAGTAACATTTGGGGGCTTTTACTTTGGGTCCATACAAAACTCTTAGGAGTGTTTGTTTTTTCTCTGAATGGAGAGATGGCATGCTGCATTGTGATGATGACCTGGAGAGCAAAATGTTGCTTCACAGTGATGATCAATAACTGCTCTATCAGAAAAGTGCCTCTTCTTCCTTTTATACTCAAAATTCCTATTTTACTTGTGTAGTTATGTTACAGTGGACAAGTAGCTTTCTGCCTTTTTTTTGGTAAGGGGAGAGGATGAGGTCGTGGCAACTGATGGGAGAGTCTGATAAACCTGTATTTCTGATAAACCTGTATTCCCAAGGGTCACACGCAGTTTCATGGAGCTGAACTGGCAGCTGTGACACTCGGTGTAGATTAAACAGTTTGAACAATGACTGGCAGTAAAAACGTGACTGAAAGAGCTTGACCATAAGAAATGTAAGAACTACGATGCCACATCTGCATTTGTGTTTGTGACCATTTGAAGTGATGATTTGTGCCTTTGCTACTTCGGTTGTAGATGTTTTGACTTCTTCTCAGGTAATGATGTTTGAGCACTGACAGATGTGTGTACCTGGATAGAGAGATATGGAGGTAAAGCACAAAAGCAGCTTAGATTATTTCACAGCATTTGAAATTATTGGCCTCTTCTATGTGCCTGTTTGAAAGCAGCATTTGCTTAAGTTTTCAGTTTTTTTTTTTTTTTTAATCAAAACATTATTTTCTATCTTGGATGTACACAAAGTAAAAAAGTTAAAGATTCCATAATAATTTCAAGAGAATTCCACGGGCTTGGGTTGAACAAGTGAATTGGTGCAGATGAAACTGGTGATTACAAACTGCTTGAGTTTTGGAATAATTTGTATACAAGTGAATTGCCATTGAAATGCTGGCCCTGTTGATACTTTAATTCTGCTGTGGTCATCTTATGAAGACTGGCACTTGCAGATGCTGCTGAATCTGTATATGGCAAACAGTATTCCTCAGTCTGAGCCCTGAGCTCCTGTAGGAATGTGCTGCTGTCCACGGGTACTGGTGCAGGAAGTGGCTGTGGAAGGTGCAGTGTCAGAGCACTGCTCCTGTGCCTGAAGCCTGACTGGGCAGGAGGGCAGTGCCTTTGCCCTGCCCAGAGGGAGGTTGTGAAGACAAAAAGGATCTCTAGAACCATTCTGTGTTCTCTTTACAGACATTTCCTCCTGGTTACCTTCATGGTAGCCTTCTGCAATCAGTAGAACTCGTTTGTACAGAGAGCTGTAGTTTTGTTTGGGACAGTCTGTGGTTGCAGAGGGATTTTACCTCTGTGGTTTGTTACGGCCTTCCTGCTCCATGAGGCACAGCCTTTGCCTCTCCCATCTCTAGCATGGCTGTATTTAATAACATACACAGTTCTAGAACAAGGACTCTGCTGCACTTGCCCCGTTCCCTGGAGTGTGTGTGGGAGAAGCAAAGCCTGACCCTGTTGGTTGTGTTGGTTGAATGCTCTCCTGAAGGTTTTGGCTTCTGCAGCGCTGAGCGTGTTAGAGACCCAACACAGAACAGGGTTATGGGATTCTTTCACCTTCCTCCTGCAAAGGTGCACGGTGATTAAGCTCTTGTAGTTCTGGGGATCCAACCAAGGCATGATGCTTCACCTGGGATTGTCTTGTATAGGCTGTAGCTGTCCAAACAGCCATTAAACTTGGAGTAGAACTGCAGTGATTTTGTATGTTGAAGAGAGAGACTTATTTCAGACAGTTGAATTTGGTGCCTGACCAAACACAGCAGTTGGAACAATTGCCCTCATGGATCTGAGCATGTCAGGCTTCAGGGAGAGTGGAAGAAAAGTAAAACAAATCCAAGCTTGCTTTCTGTGGCTTAGAAACAGTTAAAGATCTCCATTTAACTGAATTCTAGTGAATAAATGGTGTCCTGCTGTTTATATGGATTGGTCAAGTTAACAGTATGTTATATACTATTTTAAAATTCAAAAGGAAAAGCAGGTTGAAGTTTTCCTCTTGTTCAGTAGGGGTGGGTAAAATTCACTTTGCTTCCTCACTACCACCAGTATTAAACTTCATTTTTAAACCCTCCATTGCAAACACTTTTCTTAACCTTTAGAACTCTGGATCACTGAAAAGTTAGATTTTTAAGGAAATGACAAATCTCTTATATATAAAAGTGCAAATGATAGAATATTGTCATGTACAATAACAGCTGTGCAACAGAGTAAATGGTGATGGCTGGATGTTTGAAAATACCAATTTTGGCGGTTTTAGTAACTTGAGGTTTCTGGGAAATGGTTTTATTTGGATTATTTTCAATGAAAGTGACCCTTCATGCTTTCTTTTTAAAAAAAAAATTATAAAGGATGAAATGAAAGGGCAGATGACAATCTGCTGACTTACAAAGCCTATACACTTCCCTGGCACTTGAGAAGCTAGTGGTAGAAAATGCTTCCTGCTTTTAAGCTGCCTTTGCAAAATTTGGCCCCTAATAATGGGAAACAGTCTGTCAGTTGTGTAATCACTACTAATACTATTTTAAGCAACTGTAAGTACTAGTGTTTTATGATCATCAGGCTAAACTTTAGCTTTAAGAATATCTTCTCAAATCCTGATATTTTTGTTAATATTAACTCTGTGCTCTTTTTTTCCCTCTAAAGGCAGCTTGAGACAGGTGACAAATAAGTAGTGAATGATTGACTAACAGTTGCAAATAATGTGTACTAAATTGTAGCTAATTGTGTAGTTTAATCTTCAGTATTTATTGGATGTTCATTTGGATGTATATATGATCTAGTTCTGCTCTTTAATTCAAAGGGACAACCTTGGTAGCATCAAGGTGTCTGCTGAGGGAAAACCATCTATGATCTCAGATCGATTACTTGATGTGTGTTTATAGCTGCAAATGTATTCACCTTGAGAAGACTGTGTTAGCCCTCTGGGATGTCTTGTTCCATTAGGATTTACTCACTTCATTACTAAGATTGGGGTGAGCTGGAATGGTCTTGTTCCAGCCTTCTCAAAGTATCTAAGCTGGTTAAAAGATCTGGGAGTTTGATGTTCTGCTTTTGGGAAGTAAAGGGGGGTGAAGAAAAATTTTGGGACTGAGAAGAAAAAAAAATTAGAAGTGCCGTTACAAAAATCAGCTCAGTTTAATTGTAGCTGGTGTAAAAAGAACAGAACTGGGTTCTGTCTACGATGGGCATTTTGCAAGAACTTAAAACCAGAAATTTTGAATTTTGTTCAGCCAGTATGCTAGGGATTTTAAAAAGAAACCCCCCACGCTTTTTCCATCTACTGTGATCTGGAAATTAAAGCAAATGAGGGACTGTCACCGTGTAACTGTGAGTTGAAATGATAATGCAGCAGCCCTGTGCTGAAATGTGTGTTCCTCACTTGGGCCCGATGAAGCGGCTCAGTTGTGTTGGGGCAGCCGTGGTTACCCCACTGCCTGGTGGCAAACGGTGTGTACAGGTTGTTCCAATCAGGAGAGCGAGAGCAGGATGTTTTGTTTTAATTTAACAGCCTCCCTATTTCAACTGTATTGTAGTCATTTAGAAACAGGTCGTTTAAAAGTCTCTTACCAACATGGAAATTGTGTCGCTGTGGCTTTAGAGAGCTGGATAACGATTATATAACACTGCAAGGGAAACAGCCTTATTGTTACGGATGAGAAAGCTTAGATAGGATATACTTAGATGACAGATCCTGCCCAGGAAAAGCTGTCTTAATGTGTGTGTTCCTGGAATCTTCTGTCGCTTTTTGCTCCCCCCCCTTTATTTTTTTTTTTGGTAAGCAAAAGTGTTAGGAAAAATTTAAGTAGGGGATGTAATGGAATGCCTGAACAGTGAGATCCCATGTGTATCCTTCTAATACGCTGTGGTTTTCCTGAATGATTTGATTGGGTTTGAAATTGTTCCCGTGGCAGGAGCACAGGGCTTTACTCCCTTTGTGTTTGCTGTGTTTATTAGTGGGCTGAATTCTTTCGCCGCGTTCTGTGACAGAAGCGTTTGTGTTGACAAAGCTCCCAGTCTGTCCTGGTGCTGATACAGAGGCTCTCCAGAAGTGATGATGCCATGAATTGTGATTGTATCTGGGCTGCTGTAAACATGCAGCCTTTGTCCCGGCTCCTGCGAGGTGTGATGTCAGTGTGGCACAGCCCCGGCCTTGCTGTTCCCGGCTGTCCCTGGGCACTGTCTGAGCTCCACAGCCTTTGCCTCTTGGGATGAGATTGTGCTTTTACTCTTAGAGAGCAAGAAAATGTCGTGGTACAGCAGTTACCTAAAAGATCTGGAACACTTAATATGGGTGATAGATTATGTATACAAAATCCCTGTCTGTCAGCTGTATAGTAAAAGGCCCAAAATAACGGGGCTTTTATCCACTGAGAATTAAAATAACTGCTGTTTTAGGCTTCCTCTCATGAAGCATTGTCTTTGTATCTGGGAAGCCTGCTTCTTACATGACATAACAGCTCAAATCCAATCTCTATAGGATGCAGATACAAAAGAAAAAGCTGCCTTAATTCTCTCAGCAGAATTAGCTGATGTGAAGTGCAGTTGTGTGACCTCACAAACCACAAGCGTGGTTTTAAGTTGCATCTGTGGTCATTACAAACTCCTGAGCCTGTTTGTATCTTAAGTTAAGAATGTTTGAAGTTTTGTGTGTGAATTCTATATTTCAAAATACAGTGACTCATATCCACGTGGAAATCAGCTGTTCCAAAAATATGGATTGCATACAGATCTAGAGAAATTTAATGCCATTTCTGTTTTTAAGTTAATATATTTGTTGGTAAGTCTGAAGAGTTAGAAAGTGTTGCAACAAAATGGTAGTTTGTTTGAACTTGTATTTTAATATTAAGCACCTGTTGTGAAAAAATTGGAACGTGCAATTAAATATCCATAGTCCAAAAATCTGAAGTTTGAAATCTTTCCTCATACAGCTGAGTAAATAAGCTCTCCGTGTTAAAGAAAAGCCTTTCTGAGAAGCACATTGTTCCTATTCTTGTTTGAAAAGCTAAAGCAGACTAAAAATTTGAATAGCTAATAATTTGTAGGGCACAGTCATTCATATGTGCTATAGGCTAATAATCCAGGCAGTATCAAATTGTGTTTTCTCACATACAGGAGGACTTGTTTTCAGTGCAGGAAATGGAATGAGAGCAGAACATGAGTAAGGGCTGTCATCCAGTGCAGAAGGCAGCAGCACATTCAATTTGCTCCTGTAATGTGTTTAAACACACTCTGGGAGTGCTTGATCATCAGGTCTGCACTGTCAGTCCTGGTCCTGCCTGATCCCAGATGTGCTGCAAGGATCTGGGAGATTTTTCTCCAGGCCCCCAGCCTGGGATGCTGCTGGTTGCAATAACAAATGTCCAGCTGTGGGTTTGTTCATGAAATCCTTCAGATGGAGAAAGGAGAACTAAGGTTGTCAGAAAAGAAGAATATAGGCAGTGAAGAGGTGAGCTCCATTCTGTAAGCAGTCTTGAGATTCCAGATATGGTTTAGAAGAGAGGTGGCAGATGTTTGTCTTCCATACATCATTGCAATTAAGAGACTTGCTTAGACCTGGACTAACATAATTTAAAAAATGCTTGATTAAAAAAAAAAGGCCAAAAATATCTTTAGGAGAATGTGCATACACAGTCCAAATGTTGACTGTATCTGGAGAATATGTTTATTCTAATGAGTCTGAGGACTTTAAGAAACAGGTGGCTTGGTGAATCTTGGGAAGCATTTTGCTTGTTCTTTGTATTTCCTGACGGGAATGTTGGTGTAATCTAAAGTTGCGGTAGTTGTGTTTACTCTGCTGCCTTTCTCTCAACTGAATGAGCTAAATGAGAGAAGTTCAGGTCTCAAACATACCTGGTTCAAGCAGGTCTTCAGGCAGTGGGGCCACAGCTGGCAGAGTTTCCTTTATGATTTTCCTCACTGTCCATCAGGATCAGTGTGCAGAGAAACGCTTGAGGTGAGGATATTGCACCACTGCAGAAGACTTTATAAGTAGGTTGCATGTTATTAAAAACGAGTGAGATGTTATCAGTACAAAGCCTGGAATATCTTTAATGAAGTTCAGTACCTAAAAATAATGGTTTGGAAACGCTGTGCAGTGGGGAGTTCAGTCTTGTTTCTCCCACAGAGAGTGTGGTTAGTCTTTCAAGAGTGTGTTGGGTGAAACCAAGGAGAAAATACACTTTTCCCTAAGTGCTGTGTTGTGTAAAGGAGAAAAGTGATGAAACCACATACATGTGCCCATCTGTGAGCCTGCCCAGAAATCTCAGTGAGCTGAGCACTGGGCTTTCTTGATAGACATGTGAGATGTTAGGCCTTGGTTAATCAAGAGGAGATATTCTGAGGTCTCTGTGTTTGTGTATAGTGTGCTTTGAAGTGGAGATGAAAGATGTGAACAATTTGTCTTTTCATAAAGATACTGGGAATATCATGTGTCCTTTCAAGGTGGTTTTAGCTGTGATTTAGGAAAAAAAAAATAAACTCAAGGGGATTGAGCCTGTTAAAAAATAGGTTTATGCAGAGCCTTCGGTTTACAGGTGGGAATTTTAGACCTGTGTAGCTGGAACTTTACTGGAGTGTGGTGCCAGGTGGGAATTGTTGTGATAGTCTGTTTGGCCAAAACTGATGTCCTTTAGTCACGTGGGTTCTCCTGTGGGGTTCAGCACCTCACCTAGAAGGTCAGTAAGGAAATAGGCCTTATATTGTTAAAAGCCAGCTCTAATATAGTTGTATTTTTCTCCAGTTTTCAGACCTTGACTCTAAGAGTGGAAGAATGAAGCATGATTTGTTGTCTCTGGAATGAGAAGGATGGAATTTTTCCTTTTCAGCTGCAGTGAGGGAAATGAATTCCAAAATAATGAGGGAATTTTCAGACCTGGGGATATGAAGATAATATCTGGGTGATAAAACTGAGGTTCAGCAATTTGTCTTTAGCTACTAAAAATATAATTGAATGGGTGAGAAACAGAAAATGCCTTAAATAACTCACACAAAACAAATAAGATCCAGGCACATCAGTGATATGAAGGGACACTTTCACAACTTTTATTTGGAAGAAGCTGTGTTTTTATGAAAAATCAGCATCAATACAGTTTTATTTTTTGACATGGGCTACATATGATTCCGTTTCTTGGTAGTTATCACCTGTACTGCATTTTTAAATTTCTCCCCCCTCTTCCACCTGCCCCCAAGGTTTTAAACTTCTCAGCAATGTTTCTTATGTATATCCATCATCTGAGCAACTTTAAAATAAGATGAAATACTAGAAGAACCAGTTGGCTGGATTTCTTTCAACTTGTTTTGCATTGCCTAAAAAAAGCGGTGTTAAAAGCTTCTATGTTACCTGGCACAAAATAAGATAAAAGGTGACGTTAATACTGTGTTGTGAAATTTTGGGGGTGAATGACTTTTAAAAGCTTTGGTTCTTTTTTGTTTATTTATGCGTTGGGGTTTGTGTTTGTTTTTTTAACAGGAGTCTTACCCCTCTTCATCACCAATATGGTTTGTAGAATCAGATGACCCAAACCTGACTTCAGTCTTAGAGCGTTTAGAAGATATTAAGAAGAGCAATACTCTGGTGAGCAAAGTGGTTTTTGGTTCTTTTGGGCATTTACTTGGGTTTGGGTGTTTATTTGGCTTTGTAATACTAACAAGCAGTTCGGTTTGCTCAGTTTTGGGGTCACTTGGGAGGTTTTGTAAAAACAACTTTCTCTTCCAAAAGGAGCCACAAGTGATCCAAAAGATTTGAAGCAAGTAGGAAAAGATTACTTAAATGCTTACTCTGTAAGAGAAGTTGAGTTACAGCCCCAGTAATTACAGTGTGAATCTCTCTGAAAATAATTAAACAGTGAAGTGGATGAAAAGGTTAAAACTACTGTAAAAACCAGTTCTTGTAGAATTTTCTTTGCACAGAGATTAATTACAGAGGCAAAAGCTTTGTGTTCTTGAGAATATATGTTCTGCAAAATGTGGGTATAATATAAAGAATTCCTGGTTTCAGTAAAGGAGACTTGACCTGAGAGCTTGTGGTTCATCTGAATGTTCCTTAGGTACTGATACATTTAAACAGGGTTGTGACTTTGGGCAGTTGCTACTTAAAGAAAATCTCTGTACAGATTCTAATGGTTGTTTTGTACTGCAGAAAACTCTCAAGCATTATATCTTACTTGAGTACCCTTTTCATGTAGTGATAGGAGCTCTTTGTCTGTGTGTGTGTATATATAAAAATTAACTTCCCATTCAAGTGTCCTTGAATAGTGCTTGGAGATAAATGTCAGTACAAATGCAGTTTGTTCCACAAGGAGTAGTATTGCAGCATACAGAAAATTCAGTGACTGAGTGTTGTTTTTCCACTCCAAATTCAGCTTTATGGATATTAAATAGCCTTTAAAGGTGATCTTTATTAATAGATTATTTTAACATGTTATGTTTTTATTTATGCATACAAAACAAATCAGTCTGCAAAATACTGCTTATTGCATGGATTGTGTGCCTGGTTTGGAAAACCAGGATTCTTGCCTGGTTTGGAAAAATTGGGAATGTTCTTACGAAGTCTGTTACTTGTCATGTTTACTGGGATAATGGTAATCTAGCATACCCAACCTTGAACAAGAATGTACAAGTGCCTTTTTCTAAAGAATATTTAGAATGCATTTGACTTCTAGCAGAAATAATTAGGACACTAGTAAGAGTGAGAGTCTTCGAGGGCCTTGCCATAATTAAAAACAGTTGCAGAGGAATATTAGTGATTTAATGCATTATGTCAGATGTGATTGCAGGAGACACAGGTCTCAGTTGTGTATTTTCTACTTCAACCTAAACTTTAGACTAAACCACATTCAGAAGAATGGGATAGATCTCTTAATCTTTGACTTTTGCCCAGCATGACATAGAACAGGATAGTAGCAGAAAATCTGGCCAAATGATCCTTTTTCTGAAATAGCCTTCCCAGCAGACTGTGCAGGTGGAAGCTGGTGTGGCTGATGGCTTCAGCCTGAGGGGTCTGAGCAGGATGTTTCCTCTGTGTAACTGCCTGCACTGGGCTGGAAAGCTTTGCTGTAAACATGCATGGGGCTTGCTGTGCTGAATTGCATATGCACAGACACTGCTTAGGTACCTGGTAAGAAAACAGCTTCTGATATCAAGATTGTACTTGCCCATGTAAAAGCTGCTGGGTTGATGTAATAGGCACCTGTGGATGGCCCATTGGTTTCTCAGGAATCCACCCTGCATCTTGTTATGCCAAGATGAAGACAGATGGGAGTGGTTGAAGAGATAAAAACACCACAAAATCTGGCTTTTTTTTTTTTTTTTACTCCAAAGGTTTGGCTTTGTGGGGTTTGAGTTTGTTTTTTCTCCATGCAACCTCCTCCCCATCAGTGGCATTGGAGCAGCTCACACAGTTTTTGGAGTAGGGTAGGAAGGGATTGGGAACTACCTGTAGAAATCCAAAGGCTTCTAATTTATCACAGTCTCCTAAAAATTCACTTGGTTTAATTTAGATTTCTAGCTTGTTTCAAACCAGTTTTCATTGAACTTATTGCAAGTAAAGGATCATGAGTGCCATGTTATTCTAAACTCAGAGTTATTGGAGCAATCAAATTTTGAATGGGAAATTGCCCTGGACTCTTGCAGGAGCTTAACTGGACACAGCAACCGTGTGCTGAAAGCACTGCTGGCACATACCCTGCTTTAGCTTTTTTTAGTATTACTCTGCCCTTTCTACCTGCTTGTGACAGGTAATCTTTGGGAAACTGAGTTTATGCTCTTCAGGCATAAATGTTTGACAGGGGAAAGCCAGCCTTGTCATTTGACATGGTAAAAGGAAAACTGGTTTCCGATGTTGAAAGCCTGGACGTGTTTCCTGGAAAATCTTCTGTGGGTCCAAAACTGCATCGTTACCTTGTATGAGCATGGTGCATTTGCTAGGAAAATTTGTTGAAAGGTTGCTAAGAATGTGATCAGCATAGATATCATTAGGTTTGGACACTTCAGCTGCTTGACTGTCAATGTTGAACAAGTTCCAGTCAGCAGATGAAGGGGCTACACAGTTCTTTCAACCCTTAGTGTCTCCTGAACTGCTTTTCAGATCCTGAAAATCCAGCATCACATTAGACTTGATGGGTATGAAACTGCTATCTGCCTTCTAGTGGTTGTGCTATGCAAAAGAGAAATCCTACTGTCTTGTTAAGTTTAATTTGGTGGAAGCTATACGATGCAAGTCTGAAGCCTCAAACCTTCATGACATACTAAGTATAACTATGTGCTATTTGGAGGTTTGCTTTTTAAAGAGAATAGGGAAATGAACTTAAATTCAGATAGCTTAAATTCTCTCTAGACCTTAAACTTGCATGGAAGATGTCAAAAGTAGAGAATTCCTGGTATAAGTTTGTTTACAGCTTGGATAAGCTGAAGGATGCTGCTGTGGTGTTAATAATGCAGAGTGAGTCCCACGTGGAGACATTTCAGGGAAGAACGCTGTCTCTTGCAAACTCCCAGTGCAGCAGCAGCAGATCATGTGTTGGGAGTCAGAGACAAAATGCAGGAATAAGCTTTGCTTTACTCCCTGGGACTGGCCAAGGCTGCAGAGTGTGTGTGAGGGCAGGTGGTGTCACAGCTTGCCTGAGAGCTGAGTGGGGGTCACACTCCAAGTGACAGTTATTGCTTCCCTGTTTCCACTGGGATCCTCCTTCAGCAGTTTCTGTGGTAGGCTAAGACTGATGGATTCCTTTCTTTTTGCACAGATACAGTGTGTGTATATGTGTAGACAGACACACGTGGAAGAATGAAGTCTTTGTAACTTCCACTGTACTTCTGTTTCTCGATAATCCAAACCCAAGGTGTTCCACAGTGAACCCAGCAGGGTATTAATGTCATCAAAGGTATCCTAAAATTGTTAATGCTTTTGTACTGCATTAGAAAGATCTCTTCATGTATAAAAAAGCCTCCTAATGTGGCCTCAGTTTCAGGAAAAGATTGTTCTAAATTGTTCTCAGATGTGTAGGTTGTTAACATAGGAAGCAGAGAATTCCAAGAGGTGTTTTTGTGTTCTAAATCAGCATTATGGTATCCACAAAAACTACCAACTTCTCAGAGCTCCTGAACCATTAAAAATTACAGGGATGTGTATTATAATTCTTATATTTTTGTTACTTTTATATTAATTATAATCAATGTAATAAGTTTATAAATGTGTCACTGCATTTGGTCACTTGAGCATTTTCCCTCTGCAGGCTCCTTACATGGCTCCTTTAATCCCCTGAGGGCTGTGCATTCTAGATGTGCATTCTATGTTTAGTTTGTGCTTTAGGCAGTTTGTATTCCAGGGAAACACTTGGTGTCCTGGTAGCCCCTTTTCTTCAGTAACCTCAGTGTGTATGTTAAGCATTCACTTTACATTAGTCAAGCCTGTGAAGTTACCCTGGAAATACATTTAAATTATTGATATGTGACAGAAATCTGTTCCTTTTGATACAATCTGTTCATGCACATACCAACACATACAAATCATGCCAGGCCCTGCTCAGGGCATGGGGCTGGGTCAGATGTCTTCCAGATGTGCCTTTCAGCCCAAATTATCCTATGATTTTTCATACATAGGAGCAAAGTATAAGGGATAAGTGATGGTGATCCATGGCGGAAAGATTAAGGGTATGAAATTAATTCCTGTGGAGGAAAAAATGTAGCAATAAGTGGAAGAGTTGTAAAGAGAGGATCAGCTTCTCTCTCTGCCACCACCTTTGCAAACTGTAGACACTGATGTCAAATACAGCAGCTGGTCTCTACAAATGAAGTGCAGTGTGACAGTTGCATTCATGTAACCCTGAAGTGTGGGGTGCTGCCCAGGCAGGGCATCCCTGCTCTCAGCTGCATGTCTCTGCCTCCCCTTTATGGTGTCACTGGTGCTCAGACACTGAAGCTCATCAGGAATTGGTCCCCTCTCAGCTGCCTCAGGGCTGTGTGTTCTCTGGGGCCAGTGGAAGGGAGGAGGTGAAAACCTGCTGCTCCTCCAGGCACAGGCTCTGTGATGTGGCCCAGGTTGGGCCAGGGGGTTGTTGCTTGGAGGGTGCTGGTGTCCCTTGCTTGTGGTGCTGCCTTGGAAGGGATTGTGAGAAGCTTCCAGTGTGTTGGGGCCTGGCTGCAAAAATTCCTTCTTAACTTTGGTTCAGGTGACAGGACTTTTCATGAGCAGGATGAGGAGTGGAGGAACCAGGGTAGGAAGCAGTTCTTAAGCTCTTTCCAGCCTTTACTCTCTCTTCCAGTTAAGACACATCTAATGTTGTCTTCATCTGCTTGTCCAAGGTCAGTTCTAATGGACCAGCCCACTGCTGATGGTGCTGCTCTTCCCCCACCACTTATATTTTTTTGTGTGCTTCACAGCAGATGTAAACAAATTAATGGCTTGCCTGGTTTTACATAGCTCTGTGAGAAAAATTAGAGCTCCTCAAATTGTATGGTTTATGCTCCAGCTCTCCATGAGGCAGTGTTTGTGCAGAGAAAAAGTTTCTCAACAAAATGTGTAGCAGTGCAACTTGCAGCATTTTGCACATATTGAGAATAGTAGTTAGTTCTATCTGATTCTGTCTGGCAACTAGCTTTTTGATGGATTAACCTGATTTCTGCCTGCTAAAAGATTTCCTTGATGTTTCAAACACCGGGGAAGTTTCAAACAAGTGTTGAGTCTTAAGGTTGATGAGAAACGTGATTGTTACAGGAAGCTTTTGGCAACATAAACTATTGCATCTCATGTGTTTACTCATAAGAAGTGTGGTGCTGATACCCCAGTCCTTCTGGTGTTACCTGCTTTATTTTTGAGTGAAGGAAGACTGTCATGTATGATGCAGAAATAGCAAATGTGGTGTGAGAGGAGGGAGTGCCATAGTTGTTGTAGTGCAGGCTGGTGTCTGAGTTCATGGCCTCAGATGGATAAATAACATTCCTGTTACACAGAATGTGGAATTCTGCTGCAGAAGGGAAAAGCACCAAAGCTTTCAGGTAGCATAAAGGCAACATTTGCTTATCACTGCTAGTGATTTGGGCGTGGAAATCAGTTTTTAACTCTGGAGATACTGAATTTTCACTTGCGGTAGGGTAAGGTAAGAGCATCTAAACCATCCAATAGCTTCAGACATGCAGAATATTTTGGAGTGAATAGATTAATTTTTTTACCTTAATTTATTGTATATTTTGAGAAATACAGTATACAAACCAAATATTGTTGTAGAGTTATAATTCTTTCCGAAGTCTGTGCTGTACCTTGGGTGAGGCTGCATTTCCTGAGTCTCCCTCCTTTATGGAGAAGTGCTTCAGGGGGAGGGGGTTGCCACTCAGGTGTTACTACCAGGAGTACTGAGGGATGTGTGTGCAGACTTGGTTGTCTTACACACTGCCCTTGACAAGTGGCAAGACAAACTCCCTTTGGTGTCTGGAAGAAAAGTCCATAAATGGATGCAAAAAACGAGGTGTTGACCCTTTTACAGATGCATTCTGCAGTCCTTTCTTTGTTTTCCTGACATAGCTGTGCAAAGACCTTGAAAAGTTAGGAAATGCAGCAGTACAGTCTTTCATGTCTTGGCCTTAACTAGGAATCTGAGACTGCCTAGAGAAATTTAACAGCTATGGAAATCAGCTTAATTAATGTGGTGAGCAAACTTAATGTTTGCCTGTTTCTGCAGAACTAAATTATTTTTCTGGCTTGCATAACAGTGAGTGTAAGGTGTTCTGTGTTTTGCAGTTAACAGAATGTCAGTGTAATGCTGCAAGGTGGAAACAGAAATCAGAGACAGTAAAAGATTGTGCCTCCCCCTGACCCAAGATGTGGCAGGCAGACTGCTCAGAGCTTGCCTGCTTCTGTGCCTTGTACTGTGTTTGTCTTGCTCCAGTGCCTCACTGGTGTGCCCTGTAAAAGAATTCAGGATATGGAAAATCAGACTCAGACTGTTCCTCCTTGGGTTTTTTTTTTAAGACATGGGGTTTTTTTAAGCTGGGAAATGGGAATGGACCGTCTTGTCTTATGGAACATTACCAGTTGCTTATTCCATAGTGATTTGTGGCTCAGACACCTGTGTTTGGATTGGATGATGCTGTCAGGGCACATTATTCTGGTTTGCCATGTTTCCATGGTGAGGACTTGGTTACAATGATTACAGAGGAAAAGAGGGGTCTTTACATTGAATTCCAGCCTTAGAAGATTTAAATGCTGTACAGTGACTTTAGGTTCACTACCAATGTGTGAAGAAAACTCAAAATCCTGCTCTGTGCTTTGGTTATAACCACTTCCATGTTTTTGTTTTTTATAGCTTCTTCAACAGCTGAAGCGATTAATATGTGACCTCTGCAGATTATATAATCTTCCTCAGCATCCAGATGTTGAAATGTTAGATCAGCCACTGCCAGCTGGACAGGTAAACTAAAAAAGCTGTGGACACCTCCTTATGGCAACGAAGGAGTTGTTTTTCCAACTCCAAGAAAGAAGATGGTGGGAATGATTAAACCTTGTGTAAGCCAGAGCTGAGATATGAAGCACTGTTGCTTTATGATGTCCTCAGTCTGAATTTTGTTTGCAAAATCCATTTAAGAATGGTGTGATAATATTACACAATTTCCTGTGGAGTTTCTGTATCAGTGAAAGGTGTGTAAGTGATACCACTGCTGTCAAGTTTATATTCCCTCCTAAACACTGTTCAAGCCAATGGCTGTGCACTCCTAGTGCTTCCTAAATTTACTTTTTCTGAAATGCTTGCTCTTTGTTGAAGTGTATATGTTTTACAGTGTGCACTTGGATGAAGTACTGTTGATGTTTTCCTTCCTCTTCGATCCCTTGCAGAGACATGGGATTCAAGACCATATGCTACTTTGGGTAGGGAGTATCTGAGGTGCCTTGTTTACTTCTTGTGCACTTGACATATTGAGTTGTGAAGGGCTGTGAGATGTTCTTGTTAACCAAAATGTTTTGTATTGTGCTGAAAACAGAACCGGTAACTGACAGTAACTGTTCTTTTTTGTATTTTTAATAAGACTATGATATCTTCTTTTGTTTGTATGTGTTAAGATGACATGATTTCTAAAAGCTCCTGTAGTGTAACAGATGGTTTTCCTGTGGTGACAGTACTATAGGAATGACAAATAACTTGCTTAATTTTGGTCACGTGCCAAATTGTAATCCTACAGGTCTCTGCTTTGAACACCCACACAGCAGTGCAAGTGCAAGGCAGTGGGCCTGTGATCTTAGGAAGTAGCTTTGTGAAGAGTCTTGCATGTGCTCTGAAGCTCAAAAACAAACTCATGTCACACAGTTTGCAAGTTAAATAAGAGTGGCCTTATTAAGTCTGACTGAAGATCCATCTAGTCCCTTGCATTGTCTAGGGCAGTGATTCTTCCCCTGGACTCAGCACTGGTGAGGCCACCCCTGGAGTGCTGTGTCCAGTTCTGGGCCCTCAGTTCAGGA
>NW_016690238.1:3108170-3129916 GCF_001604755.1 Lepidothrix coronata | reverse complement strand
TTGATGATCTCAGAGGTCCCTTCCAACCCAGCTGATTCTATGATTCTGTGATTCCTTCTTTTCCAAAGGATAAGTAAGCACAGGACAAGCACATTAGAATGCTCCTGAGGATTTCTGCAGCTCAGACTTCCTGAGCCTGAAGTGATATCCTGAAATAGAAAGCCATGAAAAATTAACTCAGTATGTTGGTTTGGAATGTTTTCAAATAATCTGAAGACAATGGCTACATGATGATAGTAGTGGCTACACAGAAGTTGTAGATAGTGAGAAAAAGAAGCCTTTACATTTGAGGTATAAAGTTTGTTGGGTTTTTTCTTTTTAAGAGTATAGCATGGAGATGGATTTTAGTCAGAGCCATGATCTGATTTCATGGTTAAGAGATCATGAATTGTAACCCACTCGCTGTGTTTGCTGCTTATGTCACTGTCTCAGAATAGGATATCCCTTATCTGAATTTAAAGTTTCCATTTAGAACTTAATTGGAATTAATTGTGACATTGTATTTCTTTGCTTCATGCAAAAGTCTCTTCACTGCCATACTGCAGGAAAGCATCTTTGTGCATCTTACACTTTAAACTTCAGTCCTTTGCAGACCTTGATAAGTGTAATTTTCACATATACTGTTTCACTTTGCAAGTAGACTTGTGTTTTTGAAAGGAAGGAACATGAGCAGAATTTATGCAGAAACTTCATTGTTGTATTGCAGAATGGAACAACAGAAGAAGTTACATCAGAGGAGGAGGAAGAAGAAGATATGGGTGAAGTATGTCTATATATGAAATTGTCCTAATCCAGTAGAATTTTGGCATTTTGCTCTGCAGTGGTTGGCTAATAATTAAGCCAAACAGTAAAATGTAACCTCCCTAGAGTTCAACAGAAAAGATATTTAAAAATTTGGATGTTTACCTGAATGTCAGCTTTCACTTCAACCACAAAACTAGTGAAATTTTCTTCTTAAACCTAGATCTCAGCTGTGAGGTTACTTGGATACAGAGAATTGGACATCTGTTTGTGCTTTAGTCAAACAATTCATAACATTGTGTGCCAAAGCAGTAAGTTTTTGCATTGTTAACTCCTATTTCAAGCAGCATGTGAACTGGCTCTGATACAGTTGGAAGTGTCTCCCAAATTGAAGCAGACTGGCTGAGTAAATCAGTTTGCTGACTCATTAAACAGGTGAGCTAGTTTTTAACTCTGATACATTGAAGGAAATGGAAGGACATCCAAACGGACACACTGAACATTTTTTGTCACTGTCTGGCAACGTGGTGCTCCTTTTAATGAGCTTTTTAGTAAGAACTACCCTTTTTGCTTACTTCTGCTACCTGTTAGAATAGCTCCAAATGCTTGCTTTTTAAACCACTTTAAATAGCATTACTGTAGCAGAACTGTTCTGAGTACTTCAGATTTAGGTTTTTAGTGAAGGTGTAGTAAGAATAAACAACTCTTTCTCCGAATAAAAGGTCTTCCTTTAGAAATGACCTAAATGTTACCAAGTTCTGGAATTAATTTGAAGCCACCTTGTTTACACCATATTTAGTCTGATCCAGAACACATTTGCTGGAGCTGGTGTTTCTGTAAAGGTGGTGGGAACACCTGCTGACACAAGGCTCTCGTTGCTTGCAGACTTCTAGACTCTGTTTGGGTTACTTTGCACCAAAAAAAATTGCCTACTGTTATTTATAAGCTGTCAGGTGGCTTTGTGTGTGGCAGTGATATCTTCAACTTGTGACTAGTCCAAGTTGTGAATGGGAATGCAGCCGATTCCTGGGGCTCTGTCATTGCTTTGAGAAACACGAGCATTCTGAAGAATACTCGGTCTGTGGCAGTGGAAGGAAACAGTGTTGTCAAGGGCACCAGAGAGGTGGTTCTCATGCTGTAGGACATCCCTGGCTTTGGGTTTATGGCCAGGTTTTCCTGCCATGCAAACAGGTGGTGTGTGAAGAGTAGCCCCAGTGTGGCAGAGCACTGCATGTTGGAGTGTGTCTGACAGTTGTGTAACCAGAGCTTGCTGGGGTGGCTGCTGGAGTGCTTCCTTTTTGCATCCTTCCCCTCCTCTCCACAACTAGCACTTGAGTCACCTCCCAGGCAGTTGCCTGAAGCTCAGAGTGCTCCTCTGCAACAGGGTGACCCCATGTCAGAGCACAGAGCAGAGGATTTCTCAGTGTCTTAGTCTAGAACTCAGAACTGCAATGTTGCTTGTATGATCAAGAATGCTTGACCACAGCGTTTTGTGTCCCAATTCCAAAATTCCTACATCTGATCTTTAGCTGAAATGTTCACCTTGAGTAAAGTACACATAGTTTTCTAATATTTAACTTTCTTTAGGGACTGCTGCAGCCCTACCAGATCTGTTAATAACTGTGTGCCAGAAGTGTAGAGTAGATAGGATTTGAACTGAAAAGAGAGGTGCTTTTAGAAACATCTTGGAGCCACCCCAGCTTCAGGTACTTTTGGATTCTCAAGCCCTGTTTTCTACCTACTTTAGTGGGCTAATGCACTACAGTCCTGACTTCGTGCAGAGGTTTTATTGTGCTTGTTTCTGTGACCAGAGACGTGTTGTGAATTTGGGTTTTGTTTGTAGTGTGAGGGCTCCCTACACTTCCAGTTTTGACTGAGAATGAAGTTAGAACAAAATAGAAATGGCATCCAGCAATCACAAACATGTAGTGCTGTGCAGTATGTGACTGTATTCCAAGTGCTCTTGGAGAGGGTTTCATTGAATAAAGAGCACAGTGCAGTTATTTACAATTAACTTTTCCTCTATCCTGTAGGACATTGAGGATCTGGATCACTATGATATGAAGGAGGAGGAACCAGTTGATGGGAAGAAGTCTGAGGATGAAGGCATCGAAAAAGAAAACCTTGCAATCTTAGAAAAAATCAGAAAAAATCAAAGGCAAGATCACTTAAATGTGAGTTAATGATTCCATCCTAACTGCAATACTTTGCAATACTTCTGTGTAATATTTCTGACTCTAAAACAGAGATGGTTTTCAGCAAATCCAGCCCACTGCTATGAATCTACAAGTAAATTAACCTGTACCTGACTTTAACTGCTTGTGTCATTTCCAGAGGTATCTCTTTGGTTGTCCCTCTGTCTCTTGCTCGGTGCCTTTGTTTTGAACAGCATCCTCCTTGCAGAATCAGCAGGAGGCACAGAGGCTGTGAGCATGGCTGCTGTTGCTGAGCCCTTATTAAAGTAGAAAAAACCCCCATGTTTAAAACTGACTACATTAGAAATCATGGGACCCAGGAATTTGTGCCTTAAATACATTTTATGCATGAATTTATTTTTCAGTAATATCTGTGCCACATGGAAATTACTGAAGGGTGGTGGGTTGGTTTGGTTTTGGTTTCTTTTTAATGCCAGGTGTGAAGCAAGGGGCCTTCAGCAGCTCTGCAGCTTTGTTATCAGTTTTTTTGAGGGATCTTACCAGCAGGCAGTTGTAAAAAAGGTTTGTTTTTCAGAGGTTTAGAAATGTTTTGTCACAAGTGCCAAGTTCCAGAGACACTTCTGCTTCTCAAAAGTGCACGTAGGAGGGAGTGATGATGTCATACAACCTTAATTTTATTTAACCTGGCTCCCAAAGAAATCAAAACTTCTGTTTCATAGAGGCTTAAAATGTGTAAAGCAGGAAATTCGATACTTCTGTTTCAGCCAAGGGGTTTTAAGATTTTTATAAGTCACCTGTACAGCGAGAAAGTGCCTGAACTGGTGCCTCCCACTGTGTGAGCCCAGAGGGTTTCCTGTGTTGTTTGGCAAGTGAGCAGACATGTAAATCATGTCCAGACACAAGCTGTGCTGCTCCTCATTCAGCCAGTAGTTGAAGATGTGAGCAGTAGTGAGGTGCAGGGAAGGGACCTGTAAATATTTATTTAGGAAAGGAATAAGATTTAGGATTGGTGTGTAAGGAACACACCTGCATTTTTGTTCTAGTTCTTATACTTGATGATTTTTCCAGCAAATATCTCCTAAAAAGCCTAAAATGTATTAAAGAATTATATTAGATTCAAGAAAATTGATGTTGTAAACCTCTTTTCATTTGTAGTGAGAACTATATAGGAAGTGCTTGCCTCTAGCCAAACCAATCCACTTTTAATATTGGGTGCACTCCTGATAGATCCAGTTATCATAGGAATTCAGGGAAAAGACTCCTTTAGTTAGCAGCATCTTGACTATTTCTTGTCATGAATTACTGAGTCTTCTAATATAGAAGAAAAAGTACTTCCTCTTGGTTACTGACACTTTACCAGGGGAAAGAGTTTCAGTGTGTAGCCACCTGCTTTTGAAAGGAAATGAAGCAGAAATGCTCCTGAGTTCCTCAGCTGCCAGTGTTCTGCTGCTGTCCCTGTGCTGTTTGAATATGACTTGACTGCAAACCTGTCAAAAGTACCTGAGACTTATGTTCTGCAGAAATGGCAGCGTGAGGTAACTGGCTAAAGGAAACTGCTCTGATTTGTGTGTGAATTCAGTAGTTACCTATCAGATGGTCTGAAGGGAGTGCACAGTAATGATGACCCCTGAGGGGAAAAATAACAATCAACCAACCAACCAAAAAAACCCCAACCAAATAACCCCACAACACCTAAACCTGACCAGTATTTCATTACTTAAAAACAGGTAAGCATAAGGTGCCAAACTGCATTTGCTGTGTAGTCTGTTTTTGAGACTTGACTAACTATAAATGCAACAGTCATTTATTGCTTTTGTTTAAACTTAAATGTTCACAGTTTGAGAAGATGCCTATTGAATTTCTGTGTATTTCTGTGTTTATAACTCAGATCTAGTGGTAAAGACTCCTTATTTATTCAAGAAACTAAATTCTCTTGCAGCCTGAAAGGCATGACCTGCTTTACCATCATCTAAAATTTGGTAGAACTGAAAGAAGGTTTTTGTAGTGTCAGCATTCTTAGTGCAGGAAGCCTCTTAAAACTGCAGATTTTCTTTTGCTGTCTGTTCTTTCCAATTTGGCAAATATTGCCTTTCCTTTTGCTTTTTCTCCCCTTCCACGTTTAGTGGAGCTGAAATGAACACTGCTGGTTTTCTGTTTGACAACAGCAGACTCAACTTACATAATAGCTGCTTCTCATGCCAAGACACTCTCGTTGATGCTGGTGCATAAACAAGGTCAGCTGAGTACAGGGAACAGGGTATTCAACTGCTGCTGAGGAACTGTGGTGTTTTTGTGGGTCACCAGAAATAGCTGCGCTGCTGAAATAATTTCTCGAAGGACTTGTGAGGGTTTACTCTTAAATGCTGTGGAACAGAAGATGATAGCTGTGCTACTGACCTGGGAAGGAGCTCACCTAGTAGCACTTCAGTGGCCTTTCGTGCTGCCAGAACGTGGGACTTCTATTTAATAGAAGGTGTTAACTGTGCCCTGAGAGAGCAGAAGTTTGCTCGGTATCCTGACACAGCAAAACTTCAGTCTGTACAGCCCTCACAGGTGGGTTTCTTCAAGGACAGAATGAGTGTCACAAACTTAAATGCAGTGGCTAAACACAGTCTGTTCCCTGCACAAACCAGCAGCTTTTTTGGGGTACTCTGTTTCCCCAGCAGAGATCAGTAAAACGAACCCAAGGCGTTTCCGTGCCGCTGGTTGGAAGAGGGAATGGGAAGGCTGATGGAGGCTTTGGCTGGTGCCCAGTGCAGCCAGAAGACAGTTCCTTCACATGTTCTTTGGCCCAAAGCCAGGGGTTGTCCTCTCTCCCCTTGCTGCAGCACAGGCTGAAGTTATGGTTTGTGCTAAAGGCTTTTCCTTAGGAAAGCAGTGCATGCAGCCCCATCATCATTTATTTCTAACAGGTTAAAGACGTTTTTCTGCTTCTCAAGACTTTTGTCATAGGAGACTTTAGAGTTTGTATTATACAAGTTAAGCATGTCTATCTACTAATTTTGTAAATGAGTTCTCTTCCTTGGCAGTATCCCTAATCCCATTCTTCTTGCTGGCATCAGGAAATAAATTTGGCTTGTGGTACAGTTTGTAACTTGGAGCAAGAATTAATCCTCCTCTTAACATTGTAATAACTTTAAAGAACCACTTGCTTAGAGTTAAAAGAGGTCTTTGAACCGGAATCATTAACATCAAATATTTAACAACTTGCTGCTGCTTGCTTTTCAGAGGTCTCTCCCCACATAGTCATTTTAGAGATTAATCCCTTTCTTATTTAGATAATGCTATTAGCTTTTCCCATTTCATACTGAGGAGTTTATGCACTTTCCTTTAGAAGTCTCAAATGTCTCTACTTTTGTCTTCAGATTTTATGAAGTCTAAGGTGTCACTTTTATTTTCATTCTAATCCTTGAAGTAAGTGTGAATCTACTGTAACTTCCAGGAATGAATGTACACTGCACAAATACTGCAAAAGTTCTGGGACAATAGAGCATCTCATGTTCTTTAGCTCTCTTTGGGTCTCTTGAAATTTTATTTTGTTATCTTGGAGAAGTTTCTGTGTTTTGTTTGAGCAGGTGATTTTTGGTCTCGTGGCTAAATTATCTATAATATTAATATATTACAGATATTAATAATAATTAATGTCTATAATGTATTGTGAGATGGTTTCCTGTAGTGCTTTGATGTGTGACAGTACTTTTCAGATAGAAAACATTCTGGTCTTGGGATCTAAAACTGCAATGAACTGGACCTCCTACCTCATGTAACCTGGGGAGGGGGGCAGACTGTGGTTGTGTTTTGAGGACTGGAAGGGGAAAAGAAAAACCTCCTGTCTCTGGAGGCCCAGTGCAGACAGAGCTGGGCAGTGGCAAGTGCTGGCCCAGCTGCTGCACTGCTCAAGTGTCACCTTTCTGACAGTGGCAGAGGCACATCCTGAAAGGGAGGAGTTTGAGAACAGGACAAGCTTGTGGTGATGCATCTCATTAATACTATTTCTGTCCCCCAGTCTTGGCTCTGGGAATTCCTGCACCAGGTATTTCTGGTACTTGCAGCTCTCAGCAGTTGGCATGTTGTCCACAAAGATGTTTCCCTCCTGCAGCAGGGATTTCTCCAGCTTACCTGCCCCTTCTTCTGGAGAACCACAGATATGCTTGTACAGGAGAGGATGATCAAGTGAGGCTTTTTGTGCCTATTTGATTATTTAATAGGAAAAAAAAAATCACTTGAGTCTTGTCTGGCAGCTCTATTAACTAATTCAGATGAAATGGCATCAGCCCCATGTGACAGATACCTGTCAGATCCCATGATTGATCACTTGTTCCCAAGACAGTTGCAACCATAAATCTTGATCTCCCAAGTGCAGAAATGGTAACTTGAACTCTCTTGGAGTGTCAAGTCCCATTTTTCCAGAAGGATACTCTGTTATTTATATCTGAATTCAGTCTTGGGAATTATAACTTGTATATAGCAAGTTACTGAACGAGTTTTTAATTTTAGTGCTTTTATAGTCAAAACTTGACCTGCCTGCTCTATATCATACAATGATATGATGCAAGTAGTACTTTCTTCTAAACTGCACTTTAACAGTAGCTATAAAACCCAAAAGTGATTCCAGAATGAAGATGTGTATTTTAGAGCAGTGGTGGTTGGTGTTACCATAAGTTACCTTCCTCTTCCAGCTTTCTCCAAGTTGTTCAGAGTTAGTTCAGAGCAAGTAAAATAAGCTCCTGTGCTAAACTGCTGAGGTTAAGCTTGCTATCCTCTTTCTCCTAATTGTAGATTGCTGGTTTGCAGTCTATGGATTCTTTAGAGTAGCAACTGTAACTATATTTAATACTGCTATGTAGAGTGGGCAGCCCAACTAGAAGGTCCTAGGAAAAAAGGGTGAAAAACAGTATTATAGACCAGGTCTACTGAGGCTACTTACACACACTAAAACTGACTTCATTTTTAATACGACTTCATTTTATCAGCATTTATAATGGCAGTCAGGGGTATGGGGGTGTGTTAAGTTTTGGGGTTTAAATGTCTACAGTAGAGAAGTTAATCACACTTTGATATGCCAAGATGACCTTCCAAAGTTATGTATAGAAATTCAGTAGTTTAACTTGATGGAAATAAAGATGCAGTGAGGAAACTAGTTTTCCACAGGATGGTTTTGACCATCTAGCTTGTTTTTAAATTGCCTGTATACAGAGGTTGATGTTCTGTGAAAAATGTAAGAAAACTCCTTCTTTCAGTAAGAAATACAGCAGAAGGGGCAAGGATATTGCACAGCTCTGCACAGAAGAAAACCAGAACCTTGACACTTCTCCATGAAGTTTTCCTGCAGACTCAACACATTGAGTCTCAGCCTTGACACTCACAAACAACAACTGTAGAAGGAATGGTGATTAACATGTTGTGTTAACTTGTCTAATGCTTCTTTTTCATCTCTCTGTGAATAGTGGGCATAAATAGTAGTAATATGCTAATAATGTATATAAACAAACTTTTTCCATAAAATTGCATGTACTTGTGTTATAGAAAGAGGAATCCCTTCATCTGATACTGCTCTATCGAGAAGGGCTTCAGTAAACTGAGAAGTGACTGGTCTGGTGCACTGTCTTTATGTAGCTTTTGTTGAATCACATGAAAGGAGTTGCCTGTTATTTGCATATTTAATTCCAAAGTTCATTTTTCATACTGGTCCATTAAGAAAAACTAGTGGAATTTCAGTAATCTGCATAATTCTATCCAGTGGCATATGAAAATGAATAGGCTTTAAAGAATAGTCTACAGACTCTAGTGTGCAGCTAAGCATATTCTGTGATGCTGCTGCACAGGGAAGACAGGAGTATGTGGAGGCTTTAGCATCAAGCAACTGTTAATAAGAATTAAATATCAGTAAGTGATAATTTGGTTCTACAATTAAGACCTTGTAGAATATAAAACATCACTGATGACTTCAGGTGAATAGGATGATGGTATAGGTATTAGGCAATGGTCACAGCTGTTTCATATTCCTCCAGAAATACTTCTCTGGCATTCTGTCCAAAAAGTATTTGTTTGTAGGTTGTTTGCTGATGAAAGCCCAAGTGTCACAGCTTTGGGGCTCGGGGTGATACCTACCTTACCTCATTTGGAGTCCTCATTCCTTTTCTGTGTTTTAAATCTTGTAATGCTACCTTGTATCTCTGTTTTTCAAAAATCTTGAACCTAAAATGATATTTTGGATGGAATATATAACAGAGAAATCAGGTAATATCTAAAGTTCAGTATCAGAATCCATCCTGTTAGCTTTGGCATTGAATTGGAGAGAGTAATCTAGGTACTTCTGATGATCATGTTGTTCAAGATAAGCCCTTCAACTTTGTATGAGGAAAAGGTTCTGTCCTCACTTTAAAGCCCAGAAGATTTGAGGCAAAACTGAATACCAGGGTCATGGAAATGTGAGCACTGGTGATGTGTGCAGAACACATCAGTGCAGCAGCAGCTGCTGGAAGGAGACATCAGTTACTGGGTGGCTGCTGTGTTCATTAGTGTGTCAGTAGCTGGGGGATTTTAGAGCCAATCCTATATTTTATATGCATACCACTTAAAGTTGGTCTCCTTTTTTTCTTTTTTTTTTTTTTCTTTTATCCCATATTTTTCTTTCCCTTTAGCACTGTATCTCAGGCTGAAATACTGGGTTCAGAAACTGGGTGCTAGGTTTTCTATCACTTCAAGGTGCTGAGAAAACAGAAAAGACCTACAAAAAAAAAAAAAAAAAAAAAAAAAAACAACAAAAAAACCAAAGACGTTTCTGGCCTGTGACAAATCACAAAAAGTATTTTGAGGTTTACTTACCTTGGTCTTCCTCTGTGGAGGTGTTGATTTTTTTCATCTACTGCAAATAAATATTGCTTTTGTTCACATTTTCCAAATATACTGGTTGGTCTTGCTTCTCTGTTGCATAAAAGCAGAAGGGAAAACAAAATGTTTTGCTGCCAGAAATGTACTGTGGATCCATTTTGGAAATTAAAATGCCAGAGAGATTTAGCTCCTTTACAGGAAAATACCTGTTGTACCTTGGTTAAAAGTTTGTATCACCTATACCATATTGTAGTATATATTAATGTACTGCTTTAGAGGGAGTGCCTTGTTTCTTTTGAGTAATCTCATTAGAATGCTTAACTTTTCAAAAAAAACTAATTTCCATACAGAAATGAATATATTGTTAATACCTTCTAGTTAGTGTAACTTTGTATGTAAATAAAGCTGTTTGTAAATATGACTTTTCACTTATTTGGAGTCTTTTTTTTGTTTGTTTGTTTGTTTCAGGGTGCAGTCTCTGGGTCAGTTCAGGCTTCAGATCGACTTATGAAAGAACTCAGGGATATATATAGATCACAGAGTTATAAAACAGGTAAAATGCCTCAGATTGCCCTTCTTGAAATACACCTTAATAGAATTCTCTTGGCAAATACTTCTGCTAATCCTTCTGTGTTTTGTTGTCCTAAATATGTATGTGTGTGTATATCCATGTGTGCACATATATAAAAATACATAGATAAATTAGATATAATCTCATTACATAAAGTACTGCATTTGGGGAGAAAACAAGTCAGGGTATACATATCCTGTAAAATGTTCTTTCTTTTTGTCACATAAAGTCTTGTATGAGAATCAGTAGGATTGGTGTAACTATGAGAGTGCTCTTGGGGTGGATGACTACAAAGAACTCAAGATTACTCCTGTGGGACTTGAGTTTTCAGAACAACCTGAAAGGTGTGTAGGGCAGAGGCTTAAACCTCTCCTGGAGGGTAGTACTGCTCACAGGAACATGTTTGCTGTAGAGGGATTTGTGTTCAACAGCATCAGATTTACTTATTATGTATGACTTAACCTTAATTATGCTGCTGTTCCTTCTGTTATTTTGTGATGGTGTTAATCTGATCCTAAGCTCCATGTATTCCTTGGAACAATTATACAAATGACAGTAGAAAACAAGCTTGCATTTTAAATTGGTTAGAACAATGAACAGTGATTATCTTTAGGTGGGTGGTTGCCTGTTCCATGTGTTCCCTGTAGGGCCTGTATCTAAACCAGCTCAGCAAAGGAATCAGCTTATTGAATTGTCTGAGTGCTACCATGCAAGAAGTAGAAATTACATAGATTTTGGGCAAGTTTTATTCCTTTAGGTCTGCCAAAACGCCCCATTAGAGAGTCAATCTAAACTTTAATCATCTTTTACTCTTCTGAACTTCTCCCCAGATTTATTTCTAGTGGACTTAAATCTCCCTTGGCAACAGCATTTCAATCTTGTGTAAAAGGACAGAGGTGAAGAGCCGATAGGCTCCTGCTTTGATTTGTCGTATTTAACTCCTAGTAAATTGTTTTATGTGCTGAAGTACCTGCAGACAGTGGTAAAATGTCCAAATATAAATTTGAGTAGGTAACCCAGTGTACCTGGTGTTGATCTAACACAGCCCACTTCTTTTAGGCTTTATTGCAGCTGAGTGCTCGCCAGGGTGCCCTAATCACCAGCCATCCGGTGAGGAATGGATTAGTGGGTCTGGGGAAGAGCCTGGAAATAGATCTGTATTAAGTCACGAGGGATCCTTTCCTGCCCATTTGTGTTCTTCAGGGTTGTTTTTGTGATCAGAGCTAAGGTTGGCTGTAACAAACCCACCTGCCTGTAAAGGCTGTTGTGTGGAGCTTCCTCACGAGGTGGTACAGGAGCCCCTGCAGTTGGTGTAGTGTAGGGTGAGGATTCAGGCTGTTTAATAATGCCATTTCCTGGCCTTGGATTAATAACAACTCTTAACTAGTTGCAAAAGACTGAACTATGAGGAAAAGCAAACCTTGCTAAACTGTACAGAAAGCTGAGGCTCTAAAGTGTGAGTGTAGTAACTGATGGTAGCTTGTGACCTGGGAATATGTAAGAAGCCTGCAACTGGGTGCCTCACGTTCATCCCTAAAGCATGTTAATGAAGTAGTGTCAGGTGGAGGCTGGCACTATAAAGCTGGTGGTAATCCTGCTTTGAAACACTGTTCTACTGACACACTTACTAAAGTTTGCCAGTAAATGGTGCTGTTTGTTATAAAACTTACCTACATTCACTCCTTATGGCTTCACTTAGCCTGTGACCTTGAGCCAGTTTAAGGATGGGTTCTTTCCTGTGCACAAAACCTTTTATAGCCTAGTTCTGCCTTTTGTGAGACAACTGTCACCATGGGTATGGTAGGTAACTGGCTTTTTTTAATGTCATTTTTGTTCTGACTACTTGTTCCATGGACCATTTTTACCTTAATTTAATTTCTTCCAAAATTAAACACACAAAAGAAACCATTGTGAAACTTAAAGGTTCTGGTAATAGTTGCAAAGGAATTTAACACTCCTTTCGTTTTTTGTAACACAAGGCAGAAAGTCTAAGCCTGATTTTTAATTGGGAAAGGATCACTTTATTTAGTCTGTGCGAGGTTACATGTTTTTAGGACTGACAGTAGGACTATACTGGGAGTTCTGAAGGGAATGATATTTGTAGCAATAGTCCTTTACATTTTTTATTTTCTGTTAAAATGTTTTATAAAAAAAATAGTATTAAAACACACAGTGAGGTCTTCAACAGCAGAAGTGTATTGAGGGTAGTATCCATTTTAGAACTCAAGTTCCTTTATCAATTGAAATAATACTGTTGGAGTTCAGGCAAAAGATGACAAGCTTGCTCTCAACAGCAAAGTTCCTTATACCTGGGCAGTCTAGGTGAGGGACTGCCCTTAAAGAAACCAAAAATAACCTTCATATGAGGTAACAGAAGCAAAAAGCACTCCAGCAAATTTATTCTGCTGTGAATTAGACAGTTTCATTAACCTGTTTAGGTAATGCAAGTCCTGCAAAGCTCCAAATATGAAGTTGGAGATTCACAAGGGTCTTAATGTAATTTGGGAGATTGGGAAAGGAAGGGGAGGAACAAAGAATTTAGAGCTATCAAACAAAATCTTTTTATACCTTTAGCAGCTGTGTTGTTCATATGTAGTGATGTCCACTCACTCCTTTTATCCAAAGACTGTATAGGAGTTACTTCTAGATGTAGTAAAGTTGTCATAAATAATGCCTCTATTTTGGAATGAATTGTTTTTCTTCTTACCTTTTAATTACTTAATTTTTTGCTTGCATGGTTCTGTGTGCTTGTTTTTATTTGATCACCTCTACAGATGGCCTCTTAGAGGAATAAAACAAAAAAAACCTCTTTAAGCACAGGGAAAGTGTGTGTTTGAGAGGAACTTACCTTGATTCCTTTCCTACCTACCTGAAGGACCCCTCAGAAACTGATGTTAATCAGATAAATACTTCTTGACAGAAACTTTTTCCCTCTTACTGTCAAAACTAAGAAAAAAGCGTATGAGCTGCTTTCAAATAACGCCTCTTGATTATTAAGAAAACCCCAAACAACCCCCCCCTCAACTTTGCATGGTGTTGTTAAGAAGCTTCTGTCTGAAGACAGTGAGCCACCATGCTGCTGTTCATGAGGAGATACAGATACTATTTGTCTGAAAATTGGGGTGCTGGAGTGGCTGATGAAGCCTCCTGCTGTTGTGTTAAGGCTCGTGCTGGTCAGTGCTGGGCTGAGCCTGTCTCTCTGAAGAAGCCTTTTGCAGCCTCTGGTTTAGGTTCAGCACAGCTCTTAAGGGCAGCACAAGTCACTCCTTTGGGGAAGGTGGAGAAATGTGTGGACCTTGGAGCTGAAGGACCAGTCCATGAACTTCAGGGGTGATGGGAGGAATGGAAAGGAGTAGGGCTGGAGGCTTTAGTGAATGAACGAGCTACTGAAGTTCTCTTGTGATCTGTTGTTTAGGGTAGTGTCAGGATCCTCACTGTAACTCGTTCCATTGTTCCAACATAAGTATTTTATACTTATACTGGTGCCAAAGCTGCAATACTGAGAGGCTGCTTCTTCCAGCCTTTACTCCCATTTGGATGCAGGTGGAAGAAAATATTCTGGATACAACAGTGGAATAGATTCATCATGGATGGCAGTTGACAATGAGCAGAGTTCTGAACGTCAACTCTTGTTGTTACATCAGAGCAGTACAAATCGAAATTCTTATAATTCCCGACTTCCACTTACATGAAGGTCAATCAGAAAATAGCGTCCTTGGATCTGAGGAATTGGAAAAAGGTCTTAATAGCTCCTTCAGTTCATCCTGGGACAGAAATGTTGTGTCTCTGAACCAGCTGCTGATTAAAAGGGACATGGAGAGGACGCTGAGTGAGTGTTCAGGCCTACGTTGTTGTTCTAGACATAGAAAACTTTGCAGTAATGCTCTTGGCTGTGCTACCTTGTACACTCAGTAAGGAGAAACAGGCATGGGTTCTTTACCTTGTTTACTGAGCTTTGAAATGCTTTAGAAATAAGGGTGTCTGGACAGTTTGAAATGTCATCTGCACTCCAAGCACCGACGCTTCTAAGTTTCGACTGCAAGATGATCTCTATTCTGGAGTAATAAAACTCAGAAATAGATAATGCCATTCCTTGGAGGGAATGTGGTGACTGCACTGTGGTGGTTGTAGTGCCTTCAGAAATCCTTGGCAGGTTCCTGATTTGCATATGTTTTCCAAATAATTACATCAACAGCAGAGATGCTGTTAAATATTAGGCCAGGTAACAAGTTTTAATCCTAATGGTTTAGTGTATGTACATGAATAGTCTGTGAGGGATGAGATTAGACTTTAGAACATGACTGATACTATGTTCTAAATCTTGTCTAATGGGTAAAGATTTATGGCTTTTTCCTGGGCTGCTTGTGAATTTATGCAGAGAGGAAGCTTGAATATGCAAGCAAATGGCAGATAACTTCCCTCCTTCCCTGTGAGTGGAATGCACAACTATTGTGGAACATCCCTAAAACAAACAGACCACTGGAAATCACCAGCTGGCTCCCACAGACAGTGCACCTTTCTGGCTCCTTCAGTCAGCTGTTGGGAATGTGCTCCATCCCATGCAGTATCTTCTGGGTTTCTGCTCCATACCCTGTCCAGTGTCCTGTCCTGGTGTGCCAGTGCAGATGAGAGCCTGTGAAATCCAGTGCTGCACGCTCAGACTGTGTGTTAAGTGTCTTAAAAGCATGTTGGTCCTGTACTGGGTGTAAAATATACTGAGTAAAAAGCAAGCTGGACTTGTAGTTGTGGAAAGTCTGAAGGGGAAATGGTTAGGTGTCAAAAAGCCATTTTGATTAATTTTTTTTATGGAAGTGAAAAGACTCTTTTCCTTGGAGTTGCTCAGAAGTGCTTCTGCTATTTGTAGTAGAGGAAGAGTGTGCTGCAGTGACAGTATCTTACCCATTGCTTACATCTACTGACAGTATTTGTACTTAAATGCAAAGAATGTTTTTGCTACGTTTTACCTTGTAATGCTTTTAGTGCATAATTAATCCCATTAATATTTCTACAGGGATATATTCAGTGGAACTGGTAAATGACAGCTTGTATGAATGGCATGTTAAGCTCCTCAAGTAAGTTATTCAAGTTTTTTCATATTCTGAACAATCTTTTATTATTGCTGCAGAGATTCTTACTTTAGATAAATGAGAATCTCTAGCCAGAGCATATAAAATAGTGTGTTACAGTAGTAAAAGTAGTAATGGTAACTGTAGCCACTAAATAGTGGCTCTAATTCTGATATACAGGAATGTGTAGATATGGAACTGTAGTAACTGAGCTGGCAAAAAGACAAACCCTCTTTGCACTGCCAACGCAGTGTGTAATCCAGTAACTGTCATTACTGTTCAGTTCTCTAAAACTGCTCCAAAATATGAAACCTTAAATGATGAACGTTTTTTTTTTCTGGAGTTTTTAGATGGTTTTATTTTTAGTTGTTTTTAATGTCAAGAAAATGCAATTTTTAGTTTCATTCAAGATGTAAGAAGGAACAGAACTGTCTTAGTGTCATTAGTTCTTTATTTCTACAGTTGAACAGACATAGGACTGAAACTTTTAGATATCACACAAATGTGAGTTACATAATTATATATAATTTGTCTTCTCTCATCTCCTCGTACACACAATGAAAAGCAGTACATAACTCATCTTGTTGTGTCCATAGTCCAGTAGCTGTAATCCTAGAGGTGTTATATTGAAATTATTCCTGGTAAGAAGACCATCTGCCATCACACAAGGTACCCTGTAGAAAGGAAGAGCCTACCCAAACCATGCTGGGGGGCTGCAAAAGATGGCAGTGGATGAAAGAGCTTCCCTCAGCTGAGATCTGTCCTGGTGAATCAGGACAAGGACGTGGCTGTCCCAGCACAGTGGGGACCTGCCTGTAGGAGTTGCTGCTTTGTCCTAGGGCTGAGACTTGTACAGCTGGGCCACCAGCTGCTGAAACACAGGTTTTTTCCTCCTCAGTGTAATCAGGAGCCTGTGAATGTTTTGGAGCTGAAAATGGCAGGAATGACGTGTCAGAAAAATCTGTGTCATGTAACAGGAGGCCTTTTCTGTCGAGCACCTCTAACAAAGTGCTCAAACCACTGTGCAGTGGTTGGAAACCTCTGTTGGAGTGCTGTGAACAGGCCTCATTTTCTGCCTTCAAGAAAGAGCAAATGGGCTGGATGCAGCAAATGCTTTCCAGAATGACTAAGAGAATAAGTGTTGTGTTTGTTCATCACGGCAAAAAGTGTCTGAAAACAAACAAACTGTGCAGACTGGCCAAGGGGGTAAATGTCAGATAAAAGAGCCCATTTGAGTGAGGAGCAGCACTGTAACTAAAACGAGTCACACTGACAAGCTATGGCTGGAAACAAGAGGTTTCTAAGCACAGAAGATTTTTCTTCTGAACAACTTCAGACTGGAAGGATGGGGATAAACCGCCCAAGTAATTCTGGAATGGGATCTCATAACTTTGTGATTCCACCTGTAGCAGAGGATTGGCTTTAATAGCCTGTCAGTCCCTTTAATGTATGCTTTGGGCTTGCTGCAGGTGTTTTTTGAAAAGTCTCTCTTAAAAGCTGATGGGGTGTCAGAGCTTGGGTGGGATTGACCCAGTAGTGACTGAATTAATGGTCAGGCTGCTCATCAGCAGCGTTTTGCAACAAGCAGTTGTTGAAATTCTGCTGAGCAGAAGCTGCTGGATTTAGTATTTCTGCTGATGCAAATTACTTTTAACAGCTGATGCAGAACTACAATTACATATTCCATAAAGGGTTCACTAACTGTGTACTGAAAACTAGATGACTACAGTTCTCCTGTTAATTTTTTCCCCTTCTTTTTTTGAACATAGATTTCCAGTGAACTGAAGAGAATTAAAAGTGCTCTCTTCAAATAAACAGCTTATTTTGTGCTGTGTTTAAATAACACTTGATAGCATTGGGAATGTAGTGCATTGCAGCAAACTTTCAGGCTGACCTCATGGCAAAGTGTTTACTTTGTAAAAGGAGCAAGAATTTTCTAGAGTTCACCTTAGATTTCAGTTTGTAAACTGTAATTACATAAAGGAAGTCTTTGAGAAGAATTACTGTTTACAGGTAGTGAAAATGTTAACTGCATCCAGGATCTCCCCCCTGCTTCTCTTACAGGGTTGACCCTGATAGCCCACTGCATAGTGATCTTCAGTTCTTAAAAGAAAAAGAAGGTGTAGAATACATTTTACTCAACTTCTCTTTTAAGGTATGTGTCTGGGGGAAGAAATGCTGTGGTTAAATTTGAGGTTTACTATGGAAAGTGAGTGAAGTGACCCTCAGCTGTTACTTGGGTAAAAATGGATCTGTAGCATAAAAAAGGGGGGGGAAAGGATACTGCACTAAAGCTTCCCAGAAAATGCTTCTTTTTTTCCAGTACTGTGGAAAAGTGATTTTTGACAGAACTGAAAAATTGCACTATTTCAAATCTGATTTACCAGATAAGGCTATTGAAATACTTTCTGCTTAGGAAATAATTTCTTAACCTGTTGTTGTTTTTTTTTATTATTCTTTTCAGGATAACTTCCCTTTTGATCCTCCCTTTGTGCGAGTGGTGTCTCCTGTGCTCACAGGAGGGTAGGTTTGAGTTGCCCTACAGAAATTGTACTTCGTGGTAAAAGTGTCACAACTTGAAAACCTCTGTGCCTGCCCTACTGTTCCAGAACTGCCCTCTTTGTGGATGGTTGAGTTGGTGCTTTGAATGGGTCTTGATCCCTGTGTTGCCTTAAATTTGCTGTATAGTCCTAACTGGTTCTCTCTTGCTGTAACACTGCCATAAAGATTTTGTGTAAAAATCCTCGAATGCTAATCCAAACCCACTACATTTAATCGACACCATGCTCCAAATGTCATCTAAAGCATGTTTGAAGTGCTGTCTGTGGCACAGAAACTCTTATATATCCATGGAGAGAAGATTAAATTCACCTTCCAAGGCTTTTATGCATCTTCTGGTGACAGAAAATGATACCTGCATTTGAAAATGCAGTCTGTGATAGCTGATCCTGATTTGATTTTAATTGCTGTGTGTCTTTTTTGAATTCAAGCCATGGTTACTGCAGTTAAATAGCATTCATGAGGGGTGCTGCTGTCTCTAAACTAAACGAGCAGAACACCAGAAAACACTCTTTGGATTCTCATTTTGTTCTACTTGGACTTTGTAGAATGAAACAAAGAATAGCTTTTCAGCGGTCATTTCCCTCTGAATGGTTTGAATGCCTTGACCCTAGAGCAGACCACATTTTGGGAGTGGTCAATTCTACTCCCTCTGTCCAGGTTTTGTGGTGCTCAGGCCTTCTGCTGAGTCTCAGTCAGCACAATGCACCATGAAGTGTTATTGAGATTAGAAAGGAGTTTATAGGAAAAGAGCAAGCAAAGATCTGCTTTATCTCATTTGATTTATAGGTGCACCTGCATTGTTGGAAATTGTGTTAAATTTCTTTACAGAATTGACTGTTGTTGGCTTTTTTGAACTACCCATCACTCCTATGTAGCGTAGCCATAAAAAGCAACTTTTCTCTTTTCCAGTGTCTCTGAGCAGTTGTGCACACTAGATTAGTCACTGTTTTTAACCAAGTCTAGTTAGCAAACAATTTTTTTTTTGTCTCACAATGCTAATCTTCTTTGCTTAAGAGTATAACATGGCTCACTAGTTCCAATATATTTCTGGTTAAAGGGCATTTCAGCTTTATGAACAAGGAGTTTAACAAACGAGCTGGCAAGAGCTTAAAGTGCAGTGAGCAGTTGCATCTTTTTACTAACTGCTGATGTCAAATATATTTTCTTTCACCTTTGTTTCTAGGTATGTCCTAGGTGGAGGTGCATTATGCATGGAACTTCTTACTAAACAGGTGAATACGGGCTCTGTTATCTGGATAATAACAAAACATGCTTTAAAATAATAAAAATAGGTGTTTTCCCTGAGTTGAAGGATTCCTGTGTGGAATAAATTACACACTCCAAAGGGAGCATGGTGGAATAAACCTCAGTCCCACAAGATTTGCCTTGCAGATCTTGTGTGAGATCTTCTTTTCTACCTTGGATGGCTTACAAGAGATCTGAGGAAGAGGCAGAAGAAGTGAGAGCACATCACCTTTGCATTCTCAGAATTTCTGTGAGGAAGCCAGTGTGAAGAGGGAGTTCTGGGGAACAAGACACATTGTTTTCTTTTCCAGAAGTCTCTTCAACTGCACAGAGTCAGCTCTGGAGAAGGGAGGAATACAGGAGATTCCAGGCATAGGTTATTCTTGTGTAGACAGAGTGATTTTAAATAAGTAAATGAATGAAGTAACTATCTGCAGGCTCTGGCAGAAGCTCTTGTGAGCACTGGAAGGTAGAGCAATGGCAGAGATGAGCAATAGTAGTCGTGGGAGCAAAATTCTCACAGCTCAATGAATGACTTCATTAGATATCAGTCTTTTCTGCTTCTTGGAACAAGAAGTTGTAATTTCTGTTGTGATGTTGCAGAAAATGTGTAAGTGCTGTAGGAATGGAACTTTTTTGTTTCTGTCTTGCTGTATTTTGGAAATGTGTGATTCAGCCTTTTCATTTTCCTTACAAGTTCTTAGTACTAATACTGTGTATCATTTTACAGATTTTCTGTGGAAAATAAAAGTTAACTGAAAACAAGTAGTTAAAAGTAAAACTGGAGTTCAGAAAAAAAAAATAATCCCAAAGCACACATTCCAAAATAGATTTACAGTGTGAGCACAAGAAACAATTACATGTTACATGTTAATATTCCCTTCCTCCTCCAGGGCTGGAGCAGTGCCTACTCAATAGAATCAGTCATCATGCAGATCAATGCCACTTTAGTCAAAGGAAAAGCCAGAGTACAGTTTGGAGCCAATAAGGTAAATGTGCTGTTTATCAATTACACAAATCACTGTTAGGCTTCCATTTCTTTGTTGACTTGCACAGATGTTTAATGACAGAATTGTCATTGCAAATATATTTGCATTTTGAGTTGTCTTGATGTCTAGTGCATGTGTATGAGTGTTTTAGAGGCAATTAAGAGTTTGTTATGTAATTATGAGCATATGAGTTAGATAAAACCTTGGGATGGGCAGGGGTTTTAAGTAGTTAGACTTTACTATCCTTGCATTGGCAAGGGAGGGAGGGAAGGAGGATCAGAATTGGGAGGTTTTGGATATTCTGGCTCTGAGAAGGGCTGTAGATGACAGCCAGGATTACATACATTCATGGTAAGAAGTTCTCCTATTGCTGGAGAGACCTGCAAAGTTTTATGAGAAAGGGAAAAATAATAACATGCAAATACGTCAAAGCTCACCATTCAGCATTAATTGAAAGCACAATTCAGTTCAAGTGTGCATGCTGGTAACAGACCGTAACTTAAAAGACTGTGAAGAATTAAATGCTGCTTTCAAATTATGTTTTAATTTTTAAGACAGCAAAATTGTCGCTTGGGTGTCTGTTAAGTACCAGTTCAGGTAAGATGTAAAAGTTTATGATCACAATTCTGCCTAACCCAGCTGAGCAGGACAGAGTTATGGCAGGGATTGCCTGAAGCCTTCTGTTCTGCTCGCACATGCTTCTGACTCACCCCAGGTTCTGAACCTTCTGACAGGAGGGGCCTTCCCAGCAGCAGGGCTCTACAAAATACTGTCATTATGACAGAGAAGTGAGAAAATAAGGATATTTGTCTTGACAACCTTGTACTGGAAAGCCAGAAATGTTCCAACATTGTGCATGGGTTTTATTTGTAAGCCCGCTGTAGAGTTTCCTTGTAGAAGAACTGTTCTTAAGTCTTCCATGTCTAGATGCAGGTTTTTATGTTGGTTTTTTTTCTCCTTTCAGAATCAATATAATCTAGCAAGAGCACAGCAGTCCTATAAGTCACTAGTACAAATCCATGAGAAAAATGGTATGTATATTCTTGTGACTTTGTCCTTGTCTCCAGAGCACCCTGGGAACTGGTGTTTGGCCACAGAGAAACTGGAAGTGACAGAGTGTCTTATGTTGGCTTGGGAAGACCATAAATGGTGTTTCCTTCTCCTCTTGCACTAGGAAAACAAGAGTGCTTAAAGGAACTTGACTGCAATCATTGCAACTTCTCCAGTTTGCATGAAATGTTTCCACGTGTTTCTACTGTTTCTTGAAAGGCAGCTCCATTTTGTTTTCAGCCAGCTGGTCTAGGAACTTCGTTGTTACTGTAGCTTTAAAAGGGACTTATTTATTAGTGAAATATCTACTGGGAGCTTGTCCCTTCCTTGAAAGTCTTTGTTTCAACGTGGCAAGACCTTAGTGCAGTAATCATTATGGAAGAGATAAAATGGAAAGAAAGACCTGAGACTAAAAAAATACAAGAAGTCCAAGTGAGATGTCCTGGATGGAAAACTCTACAACAGAATAGGAAGACACCTGTGGTTTTGTTTGTTTGTTTGTTTTTTTGTTTTACCCTGTTTTTACCCTCTG
>NW_016690238.1:3072388-3106159 GCF_001604755.1 Lepidothrix coronata | reverse complement strand
TATGTTAATTTTTTGTTTAGGTTTGGGGGTTTTTCCCTTTTTTTTTTTTGTTTGTTTGTTTTTATGCAGAGCAAGGCTGTGCCAATAAAACCTTGTAACTAGTCACTTCCACTGGGGCATCAGAACTTGCTGGGCTGTTCCTGCTACTTGTTGGCTCAACCTCCTTAACAAGAAGAGCCGCAGTATGAAGCTTGAAGTTATTTAAAATACTAAAAACCTTTCTAGGTGTTCCATTTTATTAACGGGTTGTTGCAATCATTTGTAAACTAATGAACTTATAAAGTAATTGGCACAAATCGAGATGAAAGTCCTTGAATGAAAAATTTTTATATAAAAGCTACAATAAAGTACAAGAACATGTCATCCGCTTCAGAGGCATAAGAGATGTTGCCATAGTCATGACAGTGGTTTTGTTATTGAGAGACTAATGGGAACTGTTTGTTCTTTATTAGGAGACGAACCTGGGTCTGTGAACTTACACAATTTCATTGCCTTACAGAAATCGACTCTATTTTGGTTGTAGTTTTTAGTCGTTAGGCCTTCGCACCGCTGGGGCCAAGCTAAGGGTGTGTTCCGTGGATTAAGCACTTCCACAAGTGCAGAAGCATGTTTTTGTTATGGTTTTGTTTTTTTTTTTTTTTTTTTTTTTTTTAGTTGACTATGAAACTTGTGCTTTTCTCTCTATCAGGCACCCGCGGGTCCTTGTGCATTTGCTTCTAGATCCAGTTTTTAGCTCTAAAGAAGCGATGGGCGAGGTTTGGCACCGCTTCCCGTGGGCGGGGGGTGAGGGACAGACCCGGCCCCGGCCGCCGCCCGCCCCCGCCCTCGGCGCATGCTTCGGTGTGGGTTCCACTTCTCCTGGCAGAGTTCCTTGGCAATGTACAGTACTTTGTAAACTTGCATCAAGTTTATAAATAAAAAGCATTTTACGAAGCGCTGTGTCCGTGCTGGGGCCCGGGGGGTGAAGGGGGGGGACGGGGATGGGGCGTGTGAGGGCGGGACGGGTCCTCCGCGCAGCTAGGGGGCGCCCTTGCGGCGGCCCGGCCGTGCCGAGCGGAAGCGGTGTCTGTGGCGCGGGGCGGCGGGGCCGTGAGGCGGCGGGGCCATGGAGGCCAAGGGCGGCTTCGTGCTCGCCAACCTGGCCGAGGTGGTGGAGCGCGTCCTCGGCTTCCTGCCCACCAAGGCGCTGCTGCGCGCCGCCTGGTAAGGCCCGGGGCTGCGGGGGGGAGGGCGAGGCGGCGGCCGGCCCCGGTTGCCGGGGGCGGCGCGGCCGACGCGGGGTGTCCGTGCTGTGTTGCAGTGTGTGCCGGCTGTGGAGGGAGTGCGCCCGGCGGACGCTGCGGGCGCGGCAGCGCATCGCCTGGGTGTCGGCGCTGGAGCCGGGCCCCGCCGACAGCCACGCGCTGGTGCGGGCGCTGGGCCGCGAGCTCGAGGTGAGGGGCGGCGGGGGGCGGGAGGGGTGCGTGTGTGTGTGTGGGGCGGGTGTGTCTGTCAGCGCCTTCGTGCCGCCCCTGAACGCTCCACCCGCTCCTCCCAGGGGCCCGGCGCGGGGAGCGCGTTCGGAGGTGTGAGCGGTTTGGACAGTTCGGTGCTGTGTTAGTTAATACACTGATGGAAACGCCGCGGGTTTCCAGGTCAGGGCGCGTCTCTTCATCTCGGCGATCTCGTTAAGAGATAAACCCTTTTTAGCCTGGGAGACACAGGCGACATTGCAGGATTTCTCTGGCAGGATTCTTTTCCAGTGTTCACTAGTGCTAGATCTTCACCACAGAAAGATTCCTGTCAAGTTGTTAAGCACTAAACAGAGACCTCAACAGATGAGTGTTAAACCAACGGGGACTGGAAAGGCCAGCAGCACCTCCACACTGTTCCCAGCATCAGCGCTGACAAAAGCCAACAGCCAGGACTGGAAGGAGTTTAGACAGCGTTAAAACGAGCGGTCAAGGGGCCAAGCTGCAGAGCTGTCCTCGCTCGTGTGGGGCTTGGGTCGGTTCTGTGCCCCTTCATTAGATCAGTCTGGGCAGTGCTGAGGCTGCGGGAGGTGTCCTGTTGTCTGACGGGAGCTCGGGGCGGGGGCCGGGGCCGTGTGCCCTCGGAGCGGTGTCTCCTCGGTTCGTGCCGCCGCTGTCTGTCTCCCTCCCTCCCTGTCCCCGCACTCCTTGTCCCGTGTCTCTGCAGAAGGTGCACGTGCTGCCCCAGACCGTGCTCTACATCGCCGATGCCGAGACGTTCAGCGGGCACGAGGAGTGTCACGAGCAGAAGAAAGGTAACACCTGGCCCTGACTCGCTGCCCTTTCCGGGAGTGCTCGGGGGTGGAGCAGCGTCGGCTGAAAGGGAATTTGCCTGGTGTGAATTTCAGTGGGAAGTAAATCTTTTGCAAAAAGCACGACCCCCTAGTCCTGCCTTTGTGATGTGAAGTAGCCTGCAGGTGTGTGTTAATGTGCGCGGATCCTTTCCCTTCTCTGGAGGACACGGAGTCCCTGGTGCCGGCAGCCCTGTGCTCGTACACAGCTCAGACCTGTGTGCTGTTACCAGGGCGGCCGCTGATGGGCAGCATTGGCTCAACAGGACGGGGTTTCTGCTCAGAACACACTTTTACTTCTCTCTGATGTTTTCCTGTCTCTTTTTCTTATTTTAACAGCCAGGAAAAGAAACAGTAAAGAAACAGCACTTGCACTTGAAAAGTTGTTGCCAAAGCGATGTCAGGTTCTTGGACTGGTCACCCCAGGGATTGTAGGTAGGAGCAAAACGTGGTTTTTGTGAGAGATCAGCTTGGAGGTGTCTTCTCCCACCTTGTTCAGCACTGGCTTCAGTTCTGAGGAGTTCACAGTGTTGCTGCTCGTTGACACGTGGAGCTTACTTTGTGTATTGCAGTCATAATTAAAAGGATTGATTTAACCGCTTAGGCAGCTTTTCCTGGCACTGAAAGTACTTACAGAATGTTTCTTGGATTTATGTATATATTTCAGTCATATTGTGACTGACTGTACAGGACATCCTTGGTATATACCTGATTGCTGTGGTCTAGCAGGAGGCACGTGCAGTAACTGGATAATTCACAGCCTTCCTTGGCAGGCTTTTCCTCATGCTTCCCTTTTTCATCATTAGAAAGTTGGGGGTTTTTATAGTTACTCACCCTAAATTCAACCCCCACGGCATAAGTAGGGTATTTGATTGTTACCACTACCATAATTGAATAATACACTCCCAGTATTTGTGTCAGTTTGGTTTGTACTGTCATCACATGCTTGTATAACACCTTAAAAACCTGAGCATGTTTGTATGCCTGTAGAAGTTGGTAGGAAGACCTGTGCTTGTTTTCCTACTGTTTTATATTTGGTGTGACGTGGGGAAATGTCCAAATATATCCATGTCTCCTTATCCAAAGTGACTTCAGCACAATCCATAGCCAGCAGGACTTCTATGTGTTTCATCTTTCCAAAAGATTCTAAAAAAAAATCACACCAGTTTTCAATTAGATAAGTTGTTAGGGAAATAAGTTGTCATGTTTTACATCCCCTGAGCTGTTCAGCCTGTTTCAATTCTTGTTACAGTGTAGATGAAAGTATGAGAGTCCCTGAACACAAGATGCCTGGTTTTGTTTCCTTGCAGTTACCCCCATGGGCTCAAGCAGCAATCAGCCTCAAGAAATTGAAGAGGGCGAAGCTGGGTTTGCTCTATTGTTTCCCAAAATGGATGGGGTGAAAATTCACACCTTCCATTTTTCTAAAGATGTGAAGAACAGGGTCTTTGATGAAAATAAATTTGCAGAAGCAGGTATGTCCTTTTTCTCTCCTTCACTTGGGCTTTTGTGAAGTATTGTGCTGCTCTTTGAGGTGCCAGTCTGGAGTGATGTGTGGAACCAGCAGCTTCTGTGCTGGCTCCAAGAGCCCCCTGGCTCTGTAGGGCCACAGCTGGTAACTGTGCATCTCTGTTCCTCCCAGTCTGTGGAGCATTAAGGTTAAGTTATCCTGAGTATAAGTCTCAGATTACCTCAGTTAGGTTCCAAGTGGAGTTGTTCAGAGAATTGTTAGGTTTTAAGCAGCTTCTAATTGGTTAAAAATATTCCACTGGGAATTATTCCTGTCACTATAATTTAGAAACGAGTGGGGAAGAGCTGCTTCTCTTCTTCCCCAAAATGACTTTGCATTTAGATCCCAAGTCGGGTATTGTAGCAAGGGAAGGCAGAGCAGAAGACAGCACATTTCAGTGAATACAGTTCATATTCTTCACATTGTGTCCTCAGCAGAGTAGGTAATTTATGAAGACTAATGTCAGAAGGGTCTCTTGAGTCTTCTGGGAACCTGGGGAGTTCTGCCTTGGGATAGGAAAATTGCTGAAGTGTGGAATTTATTTCATTTTCAGATAAAGCTATTCACTGTATTATGGTTCTTGAATAACTCATATTCCTGGTTCTTACCTGTAAAGACTGTCAAGTAAAACTGAAGAGCTGTGGTAAAACTCACGTGCTGTGGTAAGGGAGTGGAAGGCTGGAGGAAGCAGATGCAGTCTGTTTTTTTCCTTGCAAAGTTTTTTCCAGAAATTCTCTCCCAGGTGGGGAACACAGCCCAGCTCCTGCCTGGGCAACTTGTGTCTTGCCTTCCCAATTGCAACAGAAAGCCATTACTAAAGGTGTGATTTCTTATTTGGGGAGAGACTAGGAAGGTTGGGCTTCAGGGCTTGGGATTTAAAAAGAAGAGAGGATCAGTGTTTGGTTTTGTTTGTAGGTCTGAAGAATAACCCAGATCTCCGTGTTGTTCTTCTGTTTGGCTACAACTCCTGGAAGTCTGGAGCTACTCGATTTCTTCATCAAATAGTCAATCCATTGAATGAGAAAAGTATCATCCTGGCTGGGGGACAAGTGGAGAGCTTCACATCACTGACCTCTGAGAAGTAGGTATCTTTTTCAAGGTAAATGATAAAAAGGATTTAAAATGGGAGACACTGCAGATATGTAGCCTTCTAGTTGTATTAGAAATGCCCTTTAACAGTAGTAAAATGGTAATTTCTTTAAGAGAAAATTGTCACAACTGCTACACTGTGACGTAGGCAGAAAAGCTGGAAGTTTTGTATGGCTGTGTTACCAATTGGATTCTGGAAACTCAACTAGGAGAAACCCACTGAAAAGGAGATTTCCAGCTTCAGATACCCTTTGTGTGTTTATTGCAGTCAGTGTTTAATAAATGATTCCCCACTGTGGCAGAGACCATGGATGTGACCACGTGTTCGTGTGTGTGCCTGGGTTTGGCTCACACCCCAGAGCAGGAGCTGCACACACACACAGGGCTGTGCCCCAGGAGCTGCCCTGTGGAAGGATGTGGCACTCCCAGGACTGGGCTAGATCTCATCCAGCTCACACCCCTTCCCTGGGCCAGGACCCTGCAGGGCAGAGCTGGGCCCAGTTGCTCCAGCTGCTCTGCTGCACAGGCAGACAGAGCCCTTTGTGCCACTGGTGCATCCACACTTGGAGCACCTCGTTCTGTGGAGCACATGCAGGCAATGCCCACAGGCTCCTCTCATGCCATTGTAGGTCTGGAGTCCATACTAATACCAACATGTTGCTTGCATCCAATTTTCCAGCTGCACGTAACAGAGCTGGCCTTATATTAAGTGACTGATAATAAAACATTAGTATGTAACTACTAAAACCTGCGTGACCTGGCCAACCAAGTTAAAGCAACATGAATATGGAACTTTACTGCCTGCTGCCCTGGTTTGATGTGTAAATGATGAGTGTATTTGCTTGCCTTAAGTTCAACTAATAGTTTAGTTGGAATTGCAGAGCTGTGACATACACAAACTGCTGAATTTGGCATGTATGAAACAGTAAGTTTATGCTTAATCCCCAATAATGGATGTGGAAGCTTTTCCTTGGGAAAGGTTGCTAAAAAAAAAAAAGTTGCTAAAATGCGAAGGCTTTGGTTTGTTGTTCAGCTGTGGGTGGTGTCAGAATCCCCTGAGTGTCGGCTCCTTTGAACCCCCCTCGTGCAGCAGCAGCAGTTCAGGGGTGGGCAGTGGTCTCCTGGAACGCTCTCTAACCCGCTGCCTGTTGCCTTGCAGTGCCCAGGCCCAGCCCGGGGACGCCTGCGGGGTGGTCGGGCTGGCCTTCAGCGGGCCCCAGATCCAGAGTGCCACCGTGCTGCTGGACCAGGACGTGGCCGACGAGAGGACGGCGGAGGCGGCCGTGCAGCGCCTCAAGGCCGCCAACATCCCCGAGCACAACACCCTGGGCTTCATGTTCGCCTGCGTGGGCAGGGGGTACCGCCACTACAAAACCAAGAGGAACATGGAAGCAGATGCCTTCAGGAAGTTTTTTCCAAACGTACCCCTCTTTGGCTTTTTTGGACACGGGGAGATAGGATGTGATCGAATAGTTACTGGGAATTTCGTATTAAGAGAATGTAATGACATTAAGGATGACCTGCTTCACGGTTACACCACCGTTATGACTCTTATTCATTTTGGTTCAACTAAAGCAAGCCAAGCATAAATAAGGTTTAATGCTGCAGTGAGCTGTTTGTTTCATTCCAGAGAGCTGAGAAGTCTGGAAGAGTGGACATCTTGCAGTCAGAACCCCCTTCCAAAACGTAAACATCATTTTGGTAATGTTATCAAGTCTTGTAGTTGCAATAGAGTTTAATATGCTATCTGCAGGAAAGCCTTGCATTTTGTGTAATCCCCTGTACACATCAGAATTGCAGGAAATTATACTTGATGGAATTCTGCAATTGAAGAAAGCCTCTTTCTTCCAAAATGAGAATGGTTTGCACAAATCCTAGAATATGCTGACTTGGAAGGGATCCACTGAATCACTGAGTCCAATTCCTGGCCCTGTACAGGACATCCCCAGGAATCCCATGATGTGCCTGAGAGTGTTCTGAAACTCAGACAGGCTTGGTCCTGTGACCACTTCCCTGGGGAGCCTGATCCAGTGCTCAACCACTCCAGGTGAAAAACTTTTCCCTGATATCCAGCCTAAACCTCCTGACTCAGCTTCACGCTGTTTTCTTGAGTCCTGTCACTGTCACAAGAGTGAAGAGATCAGTACCTGCCCCTCGGGAGGATGTTGAAGATCCTGATGATGTCTCCTCTCTCCTGTTCTCCAGCTGAACACACAAAGTGCCCTCAGTGTCCTCACACGGCTTCCCCTCAAGGCCCTTCATCTTCATTGCTCTCCTTTGGACACTCTAATGGCTCAATCTCTCCCTTACATTGTGTCCCCCCAACTGCCCCAATATTGAGCAGAGGCCGCCCCAGGTCAGAGCAGAGCGGGACAATCCCCTCCCTGATGCCCCCAGGACAAGGATGTCCCTCCTGGCTGTCAGGGCATTGCTGACTCATGGCCAAGTGGCCACTGACCAGGACCCCAGGGCCCTTCCCACGGCTGCTTTCCAGCCTCTCGTTCCCCAGTCCATACACACAGCCAGGGCTGCCCCATCCCAGGGGCAGAATCCAGCACTTGTCCTTGTTAAACATGCCATGGTTGATGATGGCCCATCTCTGATTTGTGGAGGTCTCTGTGCCGGGCCTCTCTGCCCTTCAGGGAGCTGAAGCTCCTCCCAGTTTCGTGTTGTCAGCAAACCCAAATACCAACATGTAGAAAGAAACGTGCTCTATTTATGTATGTAAAGCAGTCCATGGAAAAATCCATTTCCTGGATTTTAGTATTAGAGAGATGCACAACCTTCCCAGAGTCCTATTTACAAAACTGAATGGTTTTACTAGATAAAATGAATGAAAATCTTAAAAGTAACAAGCTGCTCGTTAAATAAAGATGAAAGTGTGTCAAAGTACTTTGCCTTCTATTAGAGAAAAGGCTCTGATTTAAGGAGATGTTGTCCAGCTACGAGTTCAGCTTGGTTCACCACCTTGAACTGAATTTCACTTGTCTTAACTGTCTGGTTTAGAATGTAGTGGTTGTTTTTTTCTTTTGGATCTTCTTGTAGCTTGATTACAAACTTAAATCCAGAGTCCTAAAAAAATAAGGCTGCCTGGTATCTTTTAAGTTTCTTTAAAAAGTTTTTTTTTGCTCTTTAATTTGGAACTGTGGGGCACACAGGATCTGGTTATATTTATATAGAGACTTTAAACAAGACTTGTGCTTTTGCATGATTTTCCTGTGCTTTTACATCAGTCACCTGTTTTGGTTGCTGCAGCTGGCATGCAGTATTGTTCAAGTAAGTAAATTCAGCATAGTCTCAGTATAGCTAATAATATATTTGCTGCTTTCTAAATTTTTTTCCTCCCTTTTGTTTTCACTTAGTAATAGAATGACAAGAAAATAAGATTAATTTTCCACCATTTCACCAGACTTCTAAATGCCAAATCAGGCAGCTGGCCCATTTTCAGTGTAGTAAAAAGAAAACACTTAGCTGTTGTTGTAAAACAAAATAACATTTTTTGCTTTAAATGTACCAAGCAAGTCTTCATTGGCAACTTTTTGCTTATATGTAGTTAAAACTTTTCCTGAACTTGGCCTAAGGAGCTGAGGTAGAGGTGTATCTGTTCTGAGTTAACTGTTGGTTTCAGTTTGTGCTGAGCACACCCAGCACTTCCCCATGGCTTTATTGATGATGGGTTTTTGTAATTAGGTGCTGTGAACTCCCAGTGGGAGATGGGAGATCGGGAAGTGTGGGTGTGACTGGGACAACGTTCAGTCACTGCATTAAGGGGGAAGGTATCTGGGAATGGGGTTGAGTTGGAGCAGCCCCTCGGTGGGAGGCGGCTCCGTGGTTTCTGAGGTAACCACAGTGTTGTGCTCAGCCCTCTGTGCCTGCCTGAGCTGCACCTGGAACGGGAGGGAAAGGAGATGTGTGGTTCCTGTAACCCAGATTCCCGTGCCTGGTGGCCATGCCGAGAAGCACCTGAATGTTCCACTGTTGGCTGTTCCTGGATGACAGTGCAGCCGTGTCCAGCCGTGTCCGAGGAAGCAGCTGCTGAGCTCAGGTGATGGTGCAGCAAAACCAGAACCAGAGGGTGGTCTGAAGGGGCTGCTCATCAGCAGGGCCCTGGAGCTGAGGAGACTTCTGAGGTAAACATAGTACAGGTGAGATGCTGGGGGTGACCTCGAGAGCCTGCACCAGAGTCCAGGATCCTCTTTCTGGCCTCAGGGAGTGGGGATGAGCCCAAGGGATCCCAGAACCATACACATGGCTGGAACCACTGCACTCTCTCCCAGCCTGCATCATGCTTTCCATGTGACAGGGAAGTGATGTAAGTGACGAAACTGCAGCATCTGTGACTAAAGTGTTTTGCTATCCAAATTCATTTTGCCTCCATGCTGTCATTTGCTCTTCAACTACAACTCCTCAGAGAAACCAAAATATATTTGCTTAAAAGGTGCAGGTCCCAAAAGACAGAGCTTGTTCTGAATTGATAGAAAGTTTTGCAGTGCCAGAATTTATACCTCTCTCACTCAAAAAGTAACCACAGGGTTTTAAAGTGAGCAAAGTTAGATAAACGAGTATTCAGCAATTGAGGCAAATGTGAATAGCATAAAGATACCTAAAGTTTATCTGCAGTTACAGTGCTGATGCTAATCTGTTTCCAACAAGAGAACAGAATTCCTAAGTGACCACAACTGGATTTTGGGTTTGTTATGAAAAAAAGAAAACTTGCAGAGGCACAAGACAGGGAGGAGTGACAGTTTTGCTGATGAAAGGTAAAGGGATTGTTTTTCCCCATCTTTTGAATATGAATAATGTTTTGCTGCACATTTGTTCTTAATGCAGCATTCAATTATCTCTAAGTTTTAAAAATATAAGAAATAATAGGCAAGTGGTGTGATGTATAACCTCATACTTGCACAACCAAAATAGCAACTGCCAAACATAAAGCTATTACTGTAACTTCTATTTTAAAGTTACTATCCAAAAGTCTTCTCATTATAGGATATTTCTGTGATGTGCAGTTGTAAGAAAGCAAGAATAATTTGATAAAGAGGAGGTAAATTATGAACAAGTAGTTACATATGAATCTGAATCAATTTTGTTAAGTCTCCCTCCAAACTCACTCAGTGTCATTACCCCCTCTTAGTTTATATTTTTCATTCTAAAACTGGAGAACTTCTTTCTCCTAGAAGTATCTCTGTGGTGTTGGTTGTGAGTTTTCATATCAGACACTATCTCTGGAACAAACCTAAGTGTTCTGAATGCCTCATGTGAGAGAACCAGAAAAAACATTTCTCATTCAGATGCCTACTTCTGTTTTACTCAGTGGAATGATACAGAAAAATAATATTTGAGGTCTAGAGGTTTGCACAGTTAGAAGTTACAAAGATAGTAAATGTGCAGTTAAGTGGTGTTTTATAAGATCTTTTCCTGTTGCTAAGCCCATGTCTCAGCCAGATGCAGACTCCAGAAGAGGCTGTTCCAGAAGGACTCCAGAGGAGCCCTGAGGGTGTTCTGAACTACAGGCTGGAAGGTAAACCAGGCTCACTGCTGGTGGGGGTCCTGTACCACTGGTTTAGGTCAAACAATGCAAGTTCAAGCATTGTAGGGCCCTTGTACTGACTGTTTTCTGCCCACCAGCACTCCAGAACAATGTAGGGTATTTTTATAAACAGAACAAACAGCTGCAGTGAGAAACTGGAAACTCAAAGGAAATGCGTAAGATAGGTTTGGATTCTTTAGAAGTGGTATCACCTGGATACTTACATTAGAATTATTAGCAGAGAAACAGCTAATTGGAATTTTTTCCCAAGTGCTTTGATAACTTAAGAGAACAAATTTATTCCCAAATCATTGGGATTTGTCCTTTTAAATGCTTTTAAAAAACAATGTATAAATTGTCCTCATTACATTTCACAGGTAGATCTTCAGTGAGATTAGCAGGTAGCACAAAATTCTCAAAATAAATGTTTTGGTGATTCACATCACTGACAGTGGCAGGTCTTGTCACCTTTGCACAATAAATTTTCACAGCTATAAGAATTAGAAACAGCTATTTTTAAAATAAGCTCATTTTAGCTGAGTTGTCAATATGGCAGCAGGGAGAGCAAACACTAATCCCCTCAAAAGGAACTCTCTGAGAATCTCCAGAACTGGTGAAAATGACTGAATGGTTTGAAACAGCAGCAAATTCTGTGATGGAGAATGAACAACAGAGATTCAAATCACCCAGCCCTGTTACAAACTGCCACCAGTGGATGCTCAGCTACCTTTTTACAGCCCATCACGTGCCTGCACAAAGTTTTAGATGAAATATCATTACTTGCGTTGAGAAGGTAATTTGAAAACAGTCTCTTTTAAAATGAACACTGAAAAAGACTGTTCAAATGTTACACAGACACAGAGGTGCATCGAGAAGAGTTAAAAATTGGTTGTAGCTTTAATTTGGGGGATGAAAACAGCAATATCTTCTTGTTATTTCAGGTTCTGCAGCTGTAGGTTCTTTTTACATCCCTTATCTCGCTCTAGAAATGATTCCTGGTGAAAGGTTTTGTGGAGTGTCAGTCCCAAAGATGGAACTGAGCAGCAGCCTGACTATGGGTATTTGACAAAATTTGTATTTGGTGCTCTGCTGTCAAGGAACTGACTTCATGCCTTACTTACAGATGACGTTGAACAGGTTACAGTCAGAAGGAGAGCAAGAACAGACTTTGAATAAGCATAAGCAGATAATGTTACATAGAATAATGAAGAAGGTTTTGGGTTATGGGGGTTTTTATAACATCTTTAGGCATACACAGGTTTAGGGGTTTTTTCTTTGCTCATTTCCCCCAAAGTGCAAGAAATACTGTAGTCCTTTAAATGAAGAATCCCTTTTTTCATTAATCTTAACCACAAAACCCAAACAATTTATGTCTGGATTCTTTTGATTATTCCATATAATCTGAGATATAAGAATATTCTATCTCTTCATTAAAGTATATAGATGTCAACAGACATTGTAACTGGGAGGCACAGTGAACACCTGCATCCTGATCATCTAAATTATATTGCCAGGGAATCATAACACAACTTACTTCCATTTTTTTCCCCAAACTTATACTGATAAATCTTCATGAATATCCTTGGGTTTGAATATAGTCATAGTAAAAATGAAAGTAAATGGAAAAAAACCCTGGGTTTAAACTTATGCAGTCTTTTCAGTTTTTGCTGGAAATAGCTTGATGTCCTTTAAATAAAAGGATGCTAAATACCAAAGGAAAGAGAGTCACACAGTCAGAGACCCTCCCCAGCTGTTCAAAAATGCAGGGCCAGAAGGAAAAGGGGTTTTTTTAGTGCAGTAAATTTTGAAGGAGTTGCACAACACTGAAGGTACCTTTAAAATGGGAAGTGTTACCAAATGGACTTTCTGTTGGTCTTCCTGCTTAATATTTAACATTATAAATCAAAAGACTTGCACAGAGAAAATCCTCTTGTTTTCTTTGAAAAGCCATTTCACGTTCTCCTTTAACTGTACTTTGCTCCAGAGTTTGTTTGGGCTGCTAATGAAGAACAATTATATACTGTAACATATAAGCAACCTCTTCCTTAGGTCTATAAAGAGACTTCCTGCTAATAGCTGTCAGTTTGTTCTGCAAGTGATCAAAAGGTTTTTGCAACACCTTATGAAGAGACTTTTACTACAAGATTCTGGAAGGAAGACGTGATCCTCAGGTATAAACGAATTTTTGCCATAACACTATAATAAATTGTGGTGTAATCATAGTGGAGTTTCTTAGGAAATTAGCCTTTTCTACTTTTCTTCCCTCATAACCTTCCAGCTGGTGGAAAGGTAATTTTAAAGACATGAGATCTTGTGTTTCCTGGAAATGGGAGTCAAATGGACAAAAGAAAGCCCTTATTACTCACCCCTCCATAAACATGTAATTTTATGCCCCAGTGACTCCAACCACAATATCTGATCCATTGGAACTGGTGTTTCTTTAGCTTTATTGCTCTCAGGGCTACTTGATTTTGTAAGCAAACATTGCTACAAAGTGCTGCACTATTTTATGAAATTACATATAATGTTGGCTACCCTGTACTTTCTGTGGCATTTGACCACCTTAAAATGAATTTGTAGCCTGATCTCATTTTGATCTGAACGTCACAGTCACAAAGCTTGTGAACTGAACCCATTAATTTTGGAAGCTGGAATGTTCTCAGGTGCAGTGGGTTTGAGGCAGTCTGAACTGCTAATAGCATTTCCTTCACAGGTAGCACTGTTCCACAAATCACCTTGTTTGCATTTAAACATGGATTTGGTTTATTCAGCCTCACTTTTTGTACAAACTGTTTCCCAAATAATGCAAACACACTTGGTAACAGTGAATAACTCTTCCATACCTGTCTAGAAAGCTGAGGGGACTCTAAGAGTTTATACAGTACAACTTCAGCCCATTTATTTCTTACATCTTCTATTAATATCTCCTTCCTGAATTTCCACTTAAGATGACCACAAGCCTTTTCCTTTTTCAGTGGAGATGGTATCCCAAACTGTAAGTCTGACTGTCTCAGGATCAGTAACATATTGAAGTTATCTGAGAGCAGCTGTCTCTGATTAGTTTTCCCCGAGGCTGTGCAAAGTTCAGTTGACAGGGATTCTGATGGAGCTCTCAGTACTGCCACACATCCCCTGAGCTCTCTCTACAAGTTGCATGTCCCTGTGTGATGAAAAATCACTTTTCTCTTTCTTAGCCCTTAAGACAATATTCCCAGCTTCCTTCAGCTTATCTGCTAAAGGTTTGAAGTCCAGAAAATAACATATAAGATTGGTTAATTTGGGGAGAAAGTGATCTTTTAGTGCTTTATATAACCTAATCTCTGGATCAGGTCCTGTACTTGATTTGGTGCCCTCAGATTCTCCCCTCAGATGCTGAGCATTAACTGGGACTCTGACTTCTCTGACATGAGTCCTTGGAAGGTAATGAATTTTTGTGGTTTGTGTTCTAGTAGTTATTATAGCACAGTTTTCCCTTTGACTCCTCACCTTACACCCTATAACAGGGCTTTCCTTCTCTGCCCCACTGGACTCTTGTCTACATTGATACAGAGTACACCAGAGCGTGTAGTAAAGCATCCCAGAAATAGGAGCTTATTCAGCATTTTCTTTGCACCTGTGATTTTACACAACTCCAGGTTGTTTATTTCAGAGATAAGAAATCTCTGTTCTACATTTTCTCTCCTTTCAATTTGTGAAGTTTTCTCAGTTAATCTTCCCCTCAGTACACCTTAAAAATCCCATATAATGACCTGCTGGGTAATGTGCAAAAATGGAAACATATCGTATTTTTGCTGGTTTCAACCCCCAGTGCTAGAAATAACTTGAAAAGAAAGCTGCTCATTTCACATTTTCTACACCTCTGACTAACCAGACCATTCTCTTTGTGTTGTCAAGGCAAAAAGGGACATGGACCATGTCATTTGGCCTCTCTTTGTCTAAGAGAATCCTGTAAGGAACCAGAGTGTGATATATGAGGTACTGGTGTGATCAACAAATGGTTATGTGAATAAAAGAAGTAAATCTTTAGAGAGGGCAGCACTTTTTCAGCCAAGACACCTGTCTGGATATTTTGTGTCAGGAATTGACCTGATGAATAAAATTCCTGGCTTCTGCTATCTGAATATCAACTGGAAAATTGAAGGCGAGGTTTAAATTTCCCTCAGCAGTGAGATTTTCAGAAGAAAGCAAGACAAAAATAAACCCATCAAGGAAAATGTCTTGCTTAATATTAGGGGTGTAGAGCAAACAAAGCGTAAATTCTCTGCCTAAACTTCTTTTAACCACTACCTATCTCTTTTCTTTTCATTCAAATTCAAATCAAATACACTAGCAGTGGTACCTCATCCTCATGTTGTCTTATGATTAAAAAGAAAAATAGAGAAAGAGTATTAGCTGGCAGAAAGGTACTTTTTTTTTCCCCTACATCTGTTAAGGGTGTCTGAAACAAGCCAAATTCTGGACATGTATCAGTAGTACAAATTTTGAAACTATTGAATCAAGACAGTCAAACAAAATTCCCCTATCAAAAATCCATAGTATTATGTCATGCTAAACCCCTGTTATTATCTCATATTCTCTGTGCAGTGAAAAAAATATTGAATATATTTCATACATTTCCCATGTAGTAAAACCCAAAGTTCTCATGCTCTACCTGGGCATTACTGAAAACTGTAACTTGTCATAAAACAATCTCACAAAAAATTCAAACAAGTTATAGTGATTTCTGTATAATTGATGCACCTTTAAAAATACATACAAAGGCCATTAAGTGCAACTGTTTATATCTCAGTTGCAGTGTTCTCCAACACATAAGCCTCCTATTTCAGTTTGCTTTCTTCTCTCATCTTGCTCACCACATCATCCTCTACAACTTGTGTTCTTAGGGTTGCTCTGCATGTTGTTTTCCCACCATTCTTCCACTTAATTGCTTTATGCTGTTGTTATTTCTGAAAAATAAACAAAACACATACTTTTAATTAAGGAAAACTTCCTCCCCCACTTTCCTCGTGGAGTCCAGTCATTTAACTTTAAATTGCACTCACTGTTGCAGCCATTGCTGCTTGTAGGTTCAACTAGGTTGGCACCACACTCTGAGGAACTTGTCCTTGGAATGGAAACTTTTCTGACCAAAAGAAACAAAAACCAGACAACAGAGAGAGGAAAAAAAACACACACAGAGTGAAAAAAGTTGTCAGGGAGGAGACAAATTAATTGAATGATGTCCATTGAAAAAGGTGACACGGATCTCCTGTGATTGCTGTCTAATTAATACTCAGTGTTTGTGAGAAGCCTGTATTGGAGGGAGAAGGACAGAGATCAGAGGCCAGCAGAGCGCTCAGAACTATGTGGCTTCTCTCCTAATGTTCCTGTTTGTCTGATTTCTCAGCTCTTTATTTAAGCAATTAGTAGACAGCACAAAATAATTTATTATTAATTCTCTTGATGTTTGGAAATTATGTGAAATTCTCCACGCTTTGTTGAGGAGACACAAATCTTGTAAAGATTTGTAAAGACCTCTTGCTGTCTTGTTCCCTTTCTTTTAATAGTAATCAGACATCTGCTCTCTTGAGAAGAGTCATGAGCTCTGCTCTGTTCTGTCCAGTTTGTGTCCTGTGGTGATGTAACTCCTCCACAAAGTCTGTTGTCTTGGACAGCTCAGGTGGCTTTATTCCTAGACCCTGTAGTTCTGGCTGGCTGAGATCCCATTCATCAACACTGCACTTACCTTACAGGTAATTTGGCATTTCAACATGGACTTACAGTGAAATATAGGAATGAATTGCAGATTTATTTTAGTTTTCCCTAGGCTTTGTTCTGTTCCTCTAAGCTCTGTGTGTGGCATTTAGGCTTCTGTATTGCTTTTAAATAAAAGCTGGCTTATGTGCCATCTATAGTCATCAGCCACCTTTCTTATTCTTCTTCCAGCAACCCTTGGACAATATGTTTCTGGAGGAAGAAGGCCAGATGGATGTGGTCTGACAGGTGACTTGCTGGAAGCAAAATATGCCATTTGTTACCCAGTACCAGTGTAATAGCAGGGATTTTTGCAGACTTTCCTGTTTTGCCCATGTCAGAAAGACAGACTTTATGAGTCTGTTTGTTGGAGGGGTGTTTGTTTCAAGGTGGAGAGCACCTGCATCTGGACTTGCACTCTGCAGACTGAAAAAAATAAATCATCAGCTGATAAAAATGTGATGACTCAGCTAAATGTAAAAAGAATTATTTCCCACTGCTCACCCAGAGCTTTCCTATGCAGCCCTATTCTTTTATGGGTTTCTTTCACTGTTAGTTATGACTTAGTTTTATAAGCAGAGCACTGAAACCCTTTCTCTCCACCCTTGTATGGCTGAATGGATTTGTTTCTAGGGAGCACTAAACACACTTGCATATGCTTGGTCCTCAAATCTGTCCCAAGTAGCCTCAGAGAAAGACAACTTGGAAAGGAAGGGAGGTATAAGTGATGATACAAACAAGAAAACAGAGCAAAACTGATTTCCTAAATTCTAAAAGATTTAATGAGTAATTTTAGGGATTCTGTTTCCTTGTCCTGAACTTCCAGTAGTATCTCCTCTTCTGCATCCCTCCAGATTGCATTACTGTTTATACTAAAACCCCACTAGAACCCTCTGCTGAAAGGGCCATGGAAATGCTTAATAAAACACAATAGTGGGAAAAAACTCTGCTTTCTGATTGTGGATCAAACATCTTTGTTAATAAAGTATAACAGTGGAAACAGTATTTTTCCTTAACATTTTAAACTTAACATATCCTGTCAAGGAAAAGCCAAAGATGATGCAACTCTCAGCTAACCCTTACAAACCCTAATTCCACCCTCTTCTAAGACAGGATACAGGTGATAGATCAAATCTGAGGGGAAAAAAGTGCAGATTAATGACAGCTGCTGGCAATAATCCTCATTCACACAGCTGAAAAGAGAGCAGTAGATTAAAGTATCCACTTGAGACTCCTCACATGTTGGTCATTTCAGTCAAGACATAAGGACTTACAGATGTGAAGTGTTCCTTGCATAGATGAGTTCTCTAGCAGATGATCGTCCTACATCAGCCTCAGAAGTGTAAAGGTAAGACAAGACAATTTTGAGCCAGTTTAGGTTCTTTTATCTGTACTAAAGAAGTTGATAATGATTATATGAGATTTCCTAAGCTAGTCTGGTATGTAAGATAAGTTCAAGGGCAACTGTGTTAAGACTGAGTTATTTTTCTAATAAAGAGGCATTACTACTTGTTCTGCCAGTTAGGCAGAGCTTGAGTGAGGAGGAGGTGAGGTTCATCTTCCAACTGTCTAATAAAAGAACTTGCACAGACCTGTCATTGCTGTCACTCTGAGATTCTGTACTTTGACCATGACACTCAGTAGACTGTGTCTCCAGCTTTCCCCTAGTTTTGCTGTATGCAAGAGGAAAGGGATCTTTTAACAGATTGCTCTCTTCTTGGAGACAATTTTATTTCTGAAGAAATACTGCCTGTATGACACTTGAATGAATTTTTCTCAAGTTAGTTAAAGCTGTATTCTAATAACTTTTTGGTAATCTTCAAATGTTCTTTAGTGAAGAACTGCTGTGGCATTCCATGGCTAAGCAGGAGTAATTTAACTAAAATTACTAAGGTGGGGGGTATGCTTTACAACAAGGGGGTTTTTATACAAACTGTTGTATCAAATGCTCTCTATCTCTTCTAAATACGTTCAGCTGTGGGAAAAACTGGCATTCAGTGGGTTTCCATGACAGCAGCAGAGGTAAAACTAGCCCAGCTATTCCAAAGGTCGCTCATTGAAAGGCACTGATCAGAGAGGTTGATTTGGCAATGTGATTATGGGAGAGCAAAGAACAGAATTGCAAGAACCTTTGGTTATCACAGCCAAGGAGAAATGCAGTACAGGAGAAAGGGGAAGAGGCTGCAGGTCTGTGATGGCCAAGAATTACAGAGACTCATGTAAGTTGCCTCATAAAGGCATAAACACATATTAATGGTGTATGACAAAATAAGCTCTTATAAAAAGTGCTGTACTCTAAAAATAAAGAAGGTTGACTTGCATTATAAATGCAGAGAGTAAGTGAAAACAGTAAGTTTGTTTGGGTTTGGTCTAAGTGTACTGACACATGTACAGCATCAAATAGCTGCTTTAATCCCAATAACTGCTTGTGTGTTTTCATTCCAAGTCCTGATATGCCTAAAATGCTGCAAAAACCAAACCTGCAGCACTTGCTGTCTAGCACTGACATGTTCCTGCTACTCTAACATGGATCATCCTGGACAAATTAGTTAGCTCTCTGTTTTGTTCAAAATGTTAGTTAGGAAATATCTGCCTGGGATTATTCTTCACTTTCATTCTTTCCTTAGTTTTCCTTTTTAGACCAGGAGCTGCAGAGGAATTAGGAGCTAATGGCACCAGTTGCTTTGGCTGCCAGCTCAGTGGGAACAGTTTTTGTTCCCTAAGGACTTCATCAATTTTCTTCTACTTCTCAATCTTCAGACAACATAAAGTTTTTAAAGGTTAGCACTAACTCTGGGTAGACTGTGGATCTCAGACATGGGTGTACTACCTGTATTTTTTTACAAAGCAACTATAAGTAATAGCTTAGAAAAGACACTGAGAAAACTTTAAGCCAGGAAGTGAAATATTACAAGCAACAAGTTGAGACACCCACATTCATTATGTTGAATAACCATACAACCTTATGGATAATTCATTACATGCTTTTACATTCAGATAATTAGTACATGATTACCAGAAGAAATTTCTACTTGATTAAGCAGCTTCAGCCTTATGAAGCACTTTTACCTGCAAAGGAAGTAGAATGCTCCAATTACAAGAACTCCTAGAAGAAGAAGTGAAGCCAAGAAAGCTGCAAACAGGTCACCTTTTGTTTGGGACTTGATGCTGGGCAGCAAAACTTCCTCACAACGGGCTCCTGTGTAATGCTCAATACACCTGGGAAACCAAGTGGTATTCAGATTAGATGGTAACTTGTCAAAGGCTTCTTTTGCTCTTAAGTGGGGAGAGAACTGTTATGACATAATTCAAAGTTTGTATTTGCTGGGCAGCAACTCAGGGAATTTCCTCTCACCTTGTATTTCTGGAACAAAGGGAATTGGGCACATTGGGCATCAAGTTTACATTCTGATCCATACTGCTTTCATATATTAAATTTAATATATTCATTACTGACAGATTTAACTAATTAAATCTACCTCTTTAGTGTTAACTGTGTCATCCCACTGGTTCTCACACAGTAGCCATGCTTTCTTTTCTCCCTTTCATGTAACTTTTAGCTTCCTTTGTTGAAGAGCTGTCAGGTAAATAGATCCAGGAAATGGGAATTCATTGAGACACGGTGTACACCTTAAATTGCAGAAGTAGTTTATGCAGTGTAATAATTCATGCCAGAACATGTTACGTGCTTGGTGAATAACCCTCTCCTGGAGAGACCTAGGTAAGTCTTCTCTACTATGCTTATTTTATGTATTGAGCCTCTGAAAACTTCTGAAGAAAGGTAAAATGGTATATTTTATTAAAAATAAATAGAAGTAATGGCTTAGTAATTCACATTCGGTCAAAAATAGATAGGTTGAAGCTAAACTAATCTTCATTTGTCTTGTATTTTGCACTTACTCTGCTAAGTTTTCTTTTGCAGAACAGAAAATGGAAAGCACTTCTTTCAGTATCTACACTCTGCATGTATTTTTGATATATGTAAATTTGCTTCCCTCTATTTGTATTACTAAAGATCTTGCTCCTTCTTGCTATTTCTGGCACTGAAGTCATAATAATCTGTGACATAAGCAATCTGAGGCTCCAGCTGAGAGAAATGGGCTGAACTCTGTAGCATACTTGAAGTTCTCCACTGCCATTGGCAGCTGCAAGGTATAATTTCAGATGAGGGATAAGAAGGGAGAGTGGGGAGGAACCGCCAAAAAGGAGAAATGTCTGGGACATGTAACTAAGACAAAAGGACCCCTGTGAGCTTTCCAACGTGGAGGCTCGATGTGACTCCACTTTCTGTATGTTATGGACAGTATTTCAGTACTGCTGGTCTCAGCCACAAAGAATTACCACTCTTTCTTTTAATTCTTTGTCTTTGGAAATAGAATGGAAGATTTAGACACTAAAAAAAAAAATCTGTTTAATTATCATCATATATTAAAGCTGTGCAGCTGATCAAACTGCCAAGGACAATGGGAGACTTTTCAAAGTTATGATGTGTCACTGCTGGGAGAAGCAAGGGCAGGCAGACTGCTCTGATTGCCTGAGATAATGTTCCAGATATTTACTCTAAGTGTAGTGGCTTTTCAGTGGCCTATTTCTGAAATACTGTAGAATACTTTAAGGACAGAAGTGTAGTTTGAGTGGGGCATTGTTCTCTAGCAAGTGAGAGAGAAATGCTTTGGAGAGCTGAATAGAGTCACAGGGATAGAAAATGGAATATGAAATTCATAGAAGTATTCTTGAATACCAATGGAAACTGGAGAATAATGCAAGGCTAAAATGATACAGGAAGGAAAAAAAAATAAATAGGTTTTGGCATCAAATTAAGGCTCATGGAAAAGTTCTAAAGAATGAGTGTAAAGGGAGTAAGTCAGTAACCTAAAGAGTCAAATGAAGCAGGAGGAAGAAAAGACAGTCCTGCTGCAGAGAGTTGCACACAGGATCAGGTAAAAGGTGAGGGTTAGTGAACTGTTGTGAGAAGTGGAGGTGACATGATCGGTGCATAGAAGTTGTATTCATGTGCTGCAAAAGACCACAGGAAAAAAAATTGGGAATGTGATGACAGCCTAGAAAAAAGCTCACCGAGATTGTAGCACTTCCTACTAAATAGAAAACACAACCAGATGCTTGAGGTAGTCACAAGCCTTTAAGAGGGAAAGGAGCTTGAAGGCCTAAGACTCTGAGGGGAAAACTACAGCAGTATGAATGCAGGGTTAGAGCAACGGGAAAAAACCCTGCACTAAAAAAAGCACATGCAAAACCTAAACATCCTGGATGCTGAACCTCTTCTGCATGGATGTAACAAAAACAAGTTGGAGAAACATGTTTTTCATGACTGGCTAGTTTGATAGTATCTGTTTAACTGTGTGCAGTGGATTAGGGATTACAAACTAAGCTGAGCTGTTGACACACTTGCTCAAAGTGATTCCAAGCTATGTAAAAATTGCTGCCATAAAACCTAAAAATTATGTAGGTTTTCATAGAAACGGGAAAATTGCAATGAGGTACCTCTGGGTTACATATAAATAAACAAAATTATAGCTAATGTGACCTTAGCAACAAACTGTGCTACAGCCAGGGCATTTCTGAAAATCCAGATGTTCAAATATTGGCTTTCACAAGCTTTTATGAAGTCACCTGTCCTGATGTACACAGAGGTGAAGGCAACTGGTGCTTTAAGACAACCAGGAAAGGTTTCTTCTGCAAGTCCTTTCCTAAAGTTGGTGAGAAACTAAGCAGACTTCTATAATTAGCAATGGAACTCACTCAAAAGACCTGCTTATCCTGTAGCAGAGCTCTAATGATTTCAGTGGAGTTACTTATGCAATGACTGCAAGCAAGTCAGAAACACAGTGTCTATCAAGCATGTGGGCCATAAACATAATCCATGGTATCTATCTCATGCCTTCTAGAGGTAGTCAGGCTTACCAGACACAGCCTTAAAAGCCAGCAGCTTTTAAGATAAACTCCTAGTTTATCTTGTTTATAACAGATGCCTAAAAGTAGAGCCCAGGTTAGGAGCAGCTGTTAATAAGGCAGGCACTGGTGCATCTGCACTTGAATAAACTGGGGTAAAACCAGAGCAGCCTGGTTCTAGGCTGGACTAAGAGCATAAGACTCATTAAGTCTTGTGCTCCCTAGGCGAGGTGTAGCTGCTGCAGAACATCACCTCCATGCTGTGAGCCTGCTGCCTCAGCACGTGCTCTGTGTTGCCTAAATGGTCCTACTATGTAGCATCCCAAACTTGATTTTTAAAATGGAAAAGAGGTCTTTCCCCCCTCTAAGAAATTAGAATTTCTAATTCAGTCAGAGTGGAAATACAGCAGTCTTCGATGTTTGAGGGAAATCTGTGACTGAAACCTCCCATTTTCAGAAAGCATCCAGATTTGTGCTCTCCTAGGTGCCTGCACACACATGCACACACACCCACGCCTCCTGTCAGATGAGATGAGCCAGCCTCAAACTGTTGTATACAAACATACTACAGGAGCTGTGCTACAGACAAAACACTAGCAGAGGTAAAGAAATCCAGAGAGCCTTTCAGCATAGGATATTAATCCAAACCACCCGTGTCAGCATCAGTACAAAGTGGAAGTAAATAGACTGCATTGGGTGGGTCTGCAATTCTGTTGCTCCCCTAAAATCTGATTAGTAACTAAAACAGAAGCATGAAGGTCTTGCTATAACAGGAGGCACTACTGCTGTCTTTTATGGGGCTGTGCAAGGGGTCCTCTGCCTGTGGGATATAGTAACAAGGAGAGGTTTCTTTCTCTGCCAGACTCCCAGGTGGGCAACATAAGGAAGTATCTGACAGACTTTAAAAATGGAAGTAGAGCTTGAGTCAAATATGCACCTGGATTCTCACTGCACTGCATCACACTGTAAGGGTGTTGACTTTAGTTTTCGTTTAGTCTTCCTTTAGTCAGAAAAATCCTGAGTGCTTCTTGGTATCAAAATTACTTGCATGGAAATACAAAGGTCTAAGCAGAAAAAGCTGAAAAATTATCTGCTTGTCAATGTAACTCAGATTACATGGCTGAGAGCTTCAAAATCACCATAATCTTCAGTCTGTAGCAGGCTCCTAAAAGTTGTCTTAATCCATACACTGTAAGGACATCTAGTAAGTATGAAAAAGAATTTCAAGCCAAAGTGAATAAACAATAGCAAAGTTAACTGGAAGCCCTAAGCAGGTTTTTAAACATTTTTGCATTTAAGGGAGTTTCAAAACTGTTACTCTGAAGATGACTTCATATACAAAGAGAGTAAAAGAAAATGCTCCTACTGGAGAGAAGTTGAAAGAATTGATTATTTTTCCCTATAACTCCCTTAACTATGTGTTTATGTGGCAAGATTTGCCATATCTTCAGCTGTAGTTCTGATTGCTAATAGTTTTCAAAGACATAAGGAGAGCATTCACTGTTGATTTTGTGTGTACTGCCCTCCGAAGCAGAGGAGCTATGTTTGTGTGGTCTTATGCCATCTGTATTTTGTTTGAAACACAGAAGAATGCTCTCAGAAATCTGCCAAGTGTAAGAAAAAAATGGAAGCACCAGAGCTCCCCCTCAGAAAACAAAATCTTCACCTTGTTCTGCCCTGCATTAATTAATGCTTCTGGGACAGCTGCCATCAGGTGCTGAGGCAAATGCTTTCAGCCTTGTGGTTCCTGAGACACCTGAGGCAGCTGCTTTTCCATCCTTCTCTGTCCTGCTGCCTGTTTATTTAGTACATTTAAGTGTTCCTGGGTTTGAAGCTCATCTGGTTTATGGTGCCAGGTGTGCCTTTTGCTGCTGAGGACGTTAACTCATTGTTAGGAAAGCAGTGAGGGAAGATGGCAGCTGAGCAACTTCATGTTTCAGCACACATCAGCTGTATTTAAAATCTGCTAATGTTGCACAGGAAGGGGGGGGGGGTGTCAATTAATGTTTGTTTCTATTAAATCTCTACCTTGTATATGTCCATTTCTGAATTATTAAAATAACTTAAATTCCAAAGGTAAACGGTGGCTCTTAATTTGTTAGCATGCATAAAACCACATATTTCTAAAGACTGATGCACTTTCCTTAGTTTTGTGGCGAAATTACTTCCAATGACGTTGCATCAGGTAAACTGGACTATGTTTAGCACAACACATTGGTGTAACTAAGTAGCATGTCAAGGCAAATGTGTTTCAAGGTATTTTTACAGTTTGTTAGGCTGTTCTTTCTCCATCTCCCCCTTTTAACTATCAGTCATCCAGCCTTTGAGTCTAAAAGTGATTTGAGTTTTCTTTTGGTGGGAGATGATCATTTGAGAACACTTGGGAGCTTTGGGTGGGATTTGGCAGAAACCTCCATCAAAGAAACTTTGTGCAACCATGTGATGATGCCAGTCTTGAAGTTCCAAAGCACCAAATATTTCCTGAATTCTGCTGAATCGTGATGCATTTTTTCTGTTGTTTCTATTCACATCACTGCTGATTACTAAGATATCTGTGTGTAAACAAAACCTTTCTCATCTATAATTAGCCTTCTCTGACTGATTAAGGAACATGCTTAGAATGAGGACATGCTTAAATAGAATGCTGCTATTTAAACCATCTAACTTCATAATCAATCGCTAGATACGGAAAAAAAAATAGTTGATAATTTAAATGCAGTAAGATTGCCTGAGTATAACAGAAATGCTCTTAAGGTGTTACTTTTCTGCTTCAGCAGATTATAAAATCCTATAGCACCTGAACTGCAAATGACTTCATTTGGAGCTGTTAAAGTGGAAATTATCTCTGCTGACTAGTTTGTGCTCCTGAAGGATGAATTGTTCTGAGGATTTGTTACTTCATATTTATAGTTATTGCATCAAATACATCTTCCTTGTTACACAGTCTAGGAATAGTTAAGAAGGGGTTTTGAAATTGTGTAACTGATGCTATTTAGTTTAACCATTCATTTTTCATTTAGGTATTTTAATATCAGTAATATGGGATTCCTTCTAGAAAAAAAAAAAACCAGCATGTATTTCAAAATGTTTCACTTTTTGTGTGTGTGGTATTCATTTTCTATCACACAAGCTTGCAAGGTTTAGCAGAGAATAAATCACCATCATGCAGCACTTTGGAGCTCTAGTCTCCCTTCTGGATGTGATTCATTGTGACACTGGACAATGACAGTGATCTGCTGTGTATATTTTTCAATGAGCATCTATCACAAAACTGTCTCTTTTCTCCTCATCTAACTAAATGAGTTTACATGCTTGAGCTTAAGTGTTTAAATTGAACTGTCCCAAACAAAACAAAGAGATATTTTAATTAGGCATCTGGGAACAGATTTTGTTCCCTTCTTCAACTGTTTTATCCAGTTATCATTAGTTGTAGCTCAAGATGGAAGAGGGAGCAGAAGTTGCCATAGAAGCAAAAAAGGTAATATCCTTAAGTGTATGTAATATTTGTCTGAATGCCTGTTATTTTGTTAAGTAAACCCATTAAATCAATCATAATTTATTTTGATGAATGATAACTCAGAATTAGTAAATGAACCATGAAAAATGAGAATTTCATTTAGCATCTTATGTCTTGGTAAATGGGAAAATAAAAAGATAGGGCTGTATTCATGCAGGAAATGTATCCACATGCAAAACCAGGAACTGCTACTTTTCCAATGTGCTAAATGGGCTTCAGAGAGAAGAATGGTTCTGCTATGGAATGATGTAGGAAGTATCTGTATTTGCTGCCTTCATGTTTCTTTTTCAGGTAGTCTTTGGCTGTCACTGGAAAGCTGAGTATTTCAGCAAGATTCAGAGAACACAGTAAGTCTTGAATTACAGTCTTTTTTTTTTTTCCCCTTAAAAGATCATATTATTTTTTGTACCTCCTTGTTTTGTTCACGGTAGGCCATTTTATGTTACAAAAATGTTTGTAATATCATTCATCTGTAAGAAAGACTGGGAATGTACTTTGCCTTTCTGAATGCCTTTCCTACAGTCTATATTCCATGAGGCAAAGGGTATTTTGTTCTTTCTGTATTGTAATGAGGGAAGAGACGTGGCTCTAAATATAGACATCATCCTGAATGCATACGTAACTGAGTGCTGTTGCACCTGCCAAGCAAGTATAAACCAAGTATACACAATTATTTGTCTCATATTGTCACGGCTCTGCAAGCTTGGAAAGTAATAGGTAATAGATATTTTCTTTTAGATAACATTTTAACAGTGATTTCCTAAAGAAACAAAATGGAGACATAGTCTTTAGACAGCTACTGTCCAATACTTAGACACACAAACTTCAGTTTCACTGACCTGCAGAACGGACTGGATACAGTAGGAATCATATAACAAATCCCTCCATTTAGACAAAAAGATCCATAACTGGTGCCACAGAGTTCTTCATGATCTTAAAAATAAGACCAAAAAAACACTGAGAAAAATAGAGACTTCAAACCCAGAAAAACACCAAAACAAACCCTCACACAAACAAAACCACCCTATGAACAGAGAAGGTGTCGGCCTTGCCCTCCAGGCCAGCAACACACAGCACTGTCTTGCACAACTGTTTCATGTAACAATATGCAGAAAAGATCACTAATTTATCACCATATCACGTGTGAAACACCTAAGTTGGATAAATAAATCCAACTTTCTCTGGCGCTGAGAGGAACTTCTGAACTCTCCGTCACTTCCTTCGCCGTGCCGAGCACAGTGACCACACGATGACCCGTGGGGAGTCTGGTTTGTCCTGTTCCACTGGCACAAACTATCTTTAGCTTAACTACCTCCTGTGAGAGGCTCAGCCAGTACAGATGCACCCAGAATAGTCACAGGTGTGGGCCAGCACACTCTGAGACTGCTCAGGGCTGTGTTAAGAGCTGAATCACAGCCCACTTGGACACCGTCAGGTTTTCCCACCCCAGTTCTTAATGGCCAGAGGAGGAGACAGCCTGCCAAGGGTCACTTACGTGGTACAATGTAATTTCCACAGACCTCAGAAAGGCTTTTTCCTGACTCAATAGGCTTCTTGGATGAATTGCTAGTGTGTTAAACATAATTTGGAATTCTAATAACACCCCCATACAGGACACTAATGTTGGCACTCGTAGCAGCAGTTGACCATTTTATGCTTAAAAAGCATATTTAACTGTACCACTTCACTCTTTCTGAAAGCAGTCTAAATTTGGAAGCTGGACTGCATGTATTTATGACACATTTAATGCATCAGTAATTCATTTTATATATATATGCATATATATGTTTTTATATATTTCTTCCATCTTATGAAACCACAGTATCTCAATGAAAACAAAAATAGAGCAGTCTTCTGACATCACAAGGGTGAGAATCATGTGTTACCTCACACTTTAAGTGTTCTTGCTGTTATTTCTCCCAGAAGCTCTGAAAATAAGAACTCTGCTGTCTCACTATTTATGTATAGAAGACATGTTCTATACAAAATACAGTGTTAAGAGTAATCAAGATTTTAGTTTTCTTTTTTGTCCTTCAGGAAAAAGAGTTAGGGTTCTCCTTTATTCCTGCAGTGGAATAAAGTGTGGCCATAAGAAATCCTACCCTAGAGGGAGTTTCTACAGCTCTGTATGTAAAATAAAACTGACTTTTCTAAGAGTAGCAGAGAGGCTTAGCTACTTCTAACTCTGCAACAAAACCATTGTGCATCCTGCTATCCTCTAGACAATCTCCAGCAATTCCATTCTCCCTTTTTTTCCACATATTCTTCCATCTCTGTGATGGCATACTGATGTAGGAGTGTGAGTCAAGTCCTTCTGTTATTTTAAGGTGAAGGCAGTTAAACCCCAGCGCCCAGCAGGAATTCAGTGCCATGTTCCTCTTATCCAAGTGCATCCAAATGGGAACTGGACCTTTTTGCCTGTGTGCAGATAAATGAAGGAGCTGGAGGAGGGAGAAGAAAGGCTGGAAAGATTGTTCATGTTTGACCTTGTTGCACAGAAATGTGTGTTCTGCCCTACCTTGTTGGAAGTTAAATGGAAATTTATTTTAACTCTGAAGCTTTCTGTGCTTGTCTACTGGCAATTCATTTCCTGCAAGTTCACTATTCGAAGACTAACAGTACAATTGCAATAGGAATAAAATGGGCACAGAAGAAAAACAAGGAGGTTTTTAAACAAGGACTACAAATTATTTGATTTTAGTCTATTCAAACCTAACAGTGGACCTTCTGTGAGAGTGTAATTCAATTGAATCCTCTGTCAAATGAAGAGAGGGTACTGAACACATGAACAGTGTATCAGGATATCCATACAATTATAAGAATCAACTGAGAAAAACAAAACTCTCAACGTGCTCTCAACTCTATCAAGTGTCTGAGGGAGTTAACTGTTGAAATTCTACCAGATGGAAAAGCAAGATGATAGAAGGTAGGCCCCCCAAAAAATTCTTTTACACAGCTCATGGAAAGGTTGCAAAGTTGTTCTCGTGAGAATTAATGAGAATTTGTTAACCTCCTTAAAATCCTGCCTTAAGGTTCTATTTGTTTTCTTCATCTTTAGGCAGAAATGGACCTGTCTCACAGTGGTAGAGTCCTGAGGAAACCTCAATGCCTCGAGTCACCCAGGCCTCGGGACATCTGGGAGAACGATCCCTGCTCAGGTGTGATCTCTGTATTAAGGACCAGCTCTGCAGCACAACCAGGCATTTCTGTTCTGGCAAAATACCTCAGGCACTCTGTCTTAGGCCTATTAGAGAATGTGAGAGAGGCAGAGAGAGAGAACAAAAAGTGCCCAGGGAGCCTTTGAAACCTTTTTGATTGTAATTACAGACAATTTTTCTATAGGCTATTTCCTTCCAGAGATAGACTTTTTCCAGTCCTGAGGGAAAAATGGTAACCTTAATTTTACCAGTGATGAGAAACTCGAAGAAACCTCTATGTCCATCTAGATCAGGTGCCCCTTTTTCCATCCTGTTGTGCTTTTCATTAGTTCTATTTTGTTTATCAATACTTTGCTACTACTTAGTGAAATTATCAGAGTAATACAGTATAAAGTAGGTGTCAGAATTACAAAAGGCAATAAAAGAAAATTCAGGATGCTCAACACTAGAAAACATTATTACTAGAAAATCATAACACAAAAATAGATATTATTGTACTCCATACCTACTGTACTGAAATAGAGTAGCTTGCAGCAAATTTCAGAGCCACAGTTCTGTATTTATAGATAGGAAGGTGTGAAAGCACCAGTTTATCCCTCTAAATTTATAGTCAATGATGCAAAAGAGTATACTGGAGAATCAGAAGGGGTTCAGTACAAGCCAAAACCCAATTACATTAGCATTGGTGAATGTGTTATGATTTTTCATGAGGTAGGTCAATACATTATATTAATCTAAAAATGCAAATTGTGTGCTTTGAAAGTCAAATGTATATTACATTCAGACTCCATAATCAAGATAGAAAAGTTTAACAAGTCAAGTGATGATTGGAGATTAAAAAAATACAAAAGATTTAGCTTTTAAATTAACAGAGCTCTCTGTATGTTGTACATAATATATATGTATGTATTTTGATATATGTGAGAGATTAAAGAGAAGTAGGACACAAAGTTATTTTTAAAAAAAGTTGAATTTGGTGGAAGGAGAAGCAAAGAGGAATAAAACAAGGTTGTTCTTTCTTAATGCTAGACTATCAATACTTAAAACTGGCTGGGGTAATAGCAGGCTCTAAATACACTTATTTTTAATTATTCTTTTTGAGGACATGCACATGTCCTGGTTTCAGCTGGGACAGAGTTAATTTTCTTCCTGGTACAGTGCTGTGTCCCTAAACTATCTCGTCTGTTTGCATTTAAACTTTTGTAACCTGACTGTCCTAGCTATTAAAAAAACAAATTCAGGCTCAACACCACCTTAACTCTCCAAGAGCCAAGCCAGCCTTGATAATCCACATGTTGACTCAGCTGCCTTGCCTAGTCCAGAGGCTAAAATACTAGACTGTCTAATCCTGAAGTCTGCTAACACAAAAAAGGAAAGGGGGAGGAGTGGGAAATGTGGACAGAAGGTAAAAGGGGGCTGATGCTTCCTCACTTACAAGCAACTTTGGACTGTATGCTAATCAGTCACAAAGTGTGAAACGTTAGGATTGATCAGAGCAAACATGCCCTTACAGAATTTGTACCATCAGCAGGTGAACTCTAATAAGGGATGGCAGCTCTACAGAGCAGTTGTGACAATCCCAGGGGCAGCTCCCAAATTCAAGGCAATATTAATGAATTCTAATTATACATGTGTGTGTATCCAGGTAAAGACTTGGAGGAAATTACCTGTTCGCATATTATTCCGACAACAATTTTTATTCTTGGTCAGAGGCTACTCTTCTAAAACAGCACCTGAAGACAAACATGGAAGTTGAGCATGTCATTTTTTAAACCTGATGACTTTTTCCCCTGAAGAGACAGCTATTGGAATGCAACTTAGTGTTGCTGCTAAGATGTCTGCTGCACTGTGACAGTGAGGTTCTGTCAGATGTGAGCTCCATTAATTCACAGTTAATGGCAAACATTCAGGTCTGCTATCCAGTTCAGTGAACCCCTAAAGGCAGAGTAAAACCAAATTCACACTAAAGCATATTGAAACAATGAATGCTTTTTTCAAACTGCCATGCTCACTCAGAATTGCCATACCTGTGCATTTAGGCAGTCTAATTGATTGTTTCTGGCCAGCTCATTAGATTGGCGTTTGCACCTTGAAAGACAGTGCACACAACTGACCCAGTCCTCAGACTGCTGATTATTCAGTCAGGTAAGGTCTTGGTGGTAGAATTCTTGCATTCCACAAACAAGAACTTCCCAATTTGTCATTTCTCACTGAGTTTGTGTGTTCCAGTTGAGTGTTTCTCATGTCTGGATGTCAGGTGGAATTAGTAATACAGGCTGTGAATTTATCAGAACTCAGCAAGGTCAAGGCTTGTACAATGATCTTTAAAATCTGGAATAGAAACTCTCTGCCTGGACAGAAACCAATCTTCACTTGACAATGCTAAAAGAAACTTATTCTGTAGATATGCCAACTCTATAACCAGCTAGCCTCGCTATATTCTGTTTTCTTGTTAGGTATAGTCAAGGTTTACTGTACCAAATAGGTTATGTTTAAGCCTAATGCAATAGATCATCCTATTTTTTCATGTTTGCTCTTTTTTCTTAATTATACTTTAGAGTGTACGTAAAGCAATTATTTAAGCAAACTGCTCTATATTGGAAGGAAGAATCTTTTTCCCATTAAATGATCAAATAAAATAAAGTCTCAGCTTTACGAGGAATAATTGCCTATCCTTCAGCTTTCAGTAACAGAAAACCAACTTTCTGCAGAGGCCCATTTCAGAAGGTATAATGATAATGCATTTGTACTTACTTTAGGAGCAGACAGTTCTGGTTTTCATGGGACCTCAGGTGGCTTCTCTAGTTTTCAAGTGTCCTGTCCATACAGGAGAATCTGAAATGGCAGTTGCCTGTCACACTGGGCTGTAACAGCAAGGTCCCCACCCAAAGGCGTCCTCTTGAGCTGCCTCAGATACACAACCTTTGTGTGCACAACGAGAACAATTAACATTGCACAAAGAGACAGATGAACAGGAGTCGCTTCAGAACTAAAATCCTGGCTTTAAAAGAAATAAATCATCCTGCAGATAGGTTTCTCCTACAGTGGAGATCTGGATTTTATGTGCTGTGAAAAAGGCTTCACATTTACATACAGTGCAATGTGGGTGAGGTTACAGCAAAGACAAACATCCTTGCAGAGGCAAAGCACAGAATAGGGGAACACCCCATTATGCTCACAGAATCACTTGCATGTTTTTCTAGGGTTACCAGCACTACAGTTTATTGCTGAATTCAAAATATTCACATAGTCTAACTCACACAAATTGCATCATAAATATATTTTACACAGCAGTCAAAAATCTGATTTAAATTTGTACCTAATTGGAGCAAGCAGTCCTTGTTAGTTTAGTCTCCCTTTTCACAGGAAGTTCCACAAAATGGTAAATATCCAATAGCTCTCATAACAGAAAATATAAACAGGATATATCACCTAAATTTCAGACTAGCTCCTGTGCCAGATTTAATTAGGATAGGAGTCCCTGAATTGACAGAATAACTTTAGTTTTGCTACTGCAAAAAGGAGATCTCTCATCTCCTTTCCTTCTTCTTACTATCAGTATGCACCTCACTGTCTCTGCTGCTGCTCTGGGTGTAAGCTGAACTTTTTCAGGAGATGCTTAAATCCAGTGATCTGGCAGAAAATCCCGTGGGGAAGCTGAGGTTTCCTGCTGCATCAGCGTGTTAAAGGGGTGTGCTGTGCCACTCGTCACTGTGTGGACTAGTTCTCATTGTGACGGGTACTACACATGGTTTATAGGCTGACTGCAGACAACAAGGCAGCCTGAGGAAGGCCATGGGACCACTGGTTCTCTATTTTTTCTTTTTTAAGACTGAAGAGGAAATAAATCACTAGGTAGTCATGTATTTATGAGTTTTTCTCTGGGGTGCTGCACTCTGAAAAGAGGTTCGAGCATGTATAAGTGTCCTAAAAAGAACAGACTGGAGTCCCTATCTCATTAGAAATAGGATGATATATTTAAAGAAAAGGAAATACTACCACAGAAATTGTCGCTAAACTCTATTCCAACTTGCCTAAACCTATCTGTGCACTGAGTTCATACTAGAAACACGAAGATCATTTGTGTTTCTACCTTCCACTTTCCAAACTGTCTTCCTCTTAAGAGGCAGATGCAGCCTATGCTCACAGAAACTACAGACCCAATTGTATGAGTGCTCAATTGTGTATCTTGCATGCAACCTGAAAAGTTACTCTGTGTATCCAGTTGGAGCATTTTAACCTGAAATTTAAAATACAGCCTATTTTGCTCTGTGCCAGCTCGTTGAAAAAAAGCTTCAGATCAGTTCTGTCCTTTCCCCCACATCTTTGCCATCTAAGCTGGCTCTAACAACAGCTGTACCTTGTTGGAAATGTTACAGTTTATACCTTTAAGTCACCTGTGCATACTGAGATATATTGGAACAAATGTTTTGAACTCGCTGGGTTTGTCTTTAAACCAACCTGTGTGCTTTACTCCCCACATATTTAAATCAGAATCTGCTTTGCCTCTTGACTTTGGGTACTTTTACTGGTTAGCTGGCCCAAGCATCCATGAGATGCTGTATCCCCCCAAAGAATGTAACTGTAAGTCTTAGTGAGCACAGGCAGAGAAAAAGCAAGCCCTGAATAGTGATTTGGGCTTTGTTTTATGGTTCTTTGTTATTCAAACATTCTTAAAATTAATCTCTATGTAAACACTCCCACAAATTAAAGATCATTTTGGTCATGTGGCAGCCATCATGAAGAATGAGATTTTACTGCATTATGTATTCTTTTTAAAAATTTAAAAAAAAAAAAGTAAAATCTCATTCTGCCCCAATATTGAGCTCAAATATTTGTGTTGTGAAAACAGTGAACAGAAAAGGTTTAAAAAATTGCTTAGTGAGCTAATTAAATATAACTTTCCTTCTGAGATACATCCTTGGTATCTGTCAAGCAGTTAGTAACCTACACCTCTTATTTTCTCCAAGAGCCAGGACCTGTCCTGAAGTCTTGTTAAAAAGAGTCTGTTTTTTCTCATCT
>NW_016690238.1:3050928-3070356 GCF_001604755.1 Lepidothrix coronata | reverse complement strand
CCCGCGCGCGCGCGCGCCGGCCCAGCGTCGCCAAGGGAACGGGCGCGGGCGGCGCGCGCGGGGCCGCGCGCGGGCGGCCCCGGGTCCCTCCCCGTCCCCGCGTGGGGCGCGCGCAGGACGCCGGTGGCGCGGGCAGAGCAGGTACGTGCGGGGGGAGCCCCGGGGGCGTGAGGGGAGCCCCGGTGCGGGCCGTGCTCCGGCCGCGGGGCCGTGCCGTGCCCGGGCAGCGGGGCCGTGCCGTGCCCGGGCAGCGGGGCCGTGCTCTGCCCGAGCAGCGGGGCCGTGCTGTGCTCCGGTGCGGGCAGTTGCCGTGCCGGGGAAGCGGGTCGGTGCCGTGCCCGGGAAGCGGGGCCGTGCCGTGCTCCGGCGCGGGCGGCGGGTCGTTGCCGTGTCCCAGCGCGGCCGTGCGCGCCGCGGGTTCCCCGCGCCCCCGGGGCCGGGCAGGGCGGCCCGGCGGGCCCCCCGCGCCGGCGGTGCCGGGGCAGCCGCTCCGCGCGGGACAAAGTTTGTCGGCGGCGGGGCCGGGGGCGCTCGGGACCCTGCGCGGGGTCCGCCGGGCCGGGCGGGCTGAGGGTCGCGGCCGGAGCGGCGTTACCCCCTCAGGGCAGGGGGCCGAGGGGCCGCGGGGGCTCTGGGGGCACCTCCCGGTCCGCAGCCCCCCGGCACCGCCGCTCGGCAGGGCCCCCGCGCCCCGGACAACTTGTGCCGTGCGGCTCCCGGGTACAGACGGCCCCGGCGGTGCCTGAGCGTGAAAGTCGCTTTTATTCTCCGCGCGGGCAAACCCACCCAACGTGTGGTGCCTCAGCAGTGCCTTCACCCTGAGCGCTCCAGGTCTGTAAAGGTGCTGCAGCACTTCCTGGAAATCCCCCGTCCCGGAGCAGCATGATTGCTTGCCCAAACCAGAAAAGGAACTGTAGTTTCTTCTCTGAAGTTGAAATCCATTTAGAGTGCTCTTAACCAGGGATTTTTTGGTTTGCCTTGCATAAAAATGTAATAAATGTGATAGGCCCTTTTTGTTATATTTGTAGAGGTGAAATCTAAATCGTGAGGATTGATGAGCTGTAACAAGACAGCATGTCACAGTAACTTTTCTTAAGGAGAATAGTCCATGGGTATGCTTGGTTTCTACACTTGTTAGCTTGCTGAATGTACAGGAAAAGGTTCTGCTAAATGTGTCTCCAGCAGAATTTCTTGGTTCTTACATGTGGGTTTGAGAGCAAACCGATCTACAAGGTCTGTGTTAAATAGAGCGCACACCTGACACCATTGTAACAGCTGCCAAAGATGGTACATGTAAAAGAAGTAAAGTGAGTAACGATGTAGGGGTGTTTACAGCTGTGAACGCTCATTCTCTGCCACAGCAGAGAAGGCTCATTTGTCTGAACACAGGGCTGCTGTCATAGGCACACAGTCAGAAATTGCTGCTTTGTGGAGTGACTGTTAGGAATCCTACTCTTTTTGCAAGACTTATTACTGGAATTTGCACAAAGAAAGGTAAGCAAACTGTGTTCTTTTACTGTGCAGTATAACATTATTACCCAAGTGTGGATGGGGTGAGACAATACTGATAGTTATTTTTTGGTTGCTCCTGTGAAGATACTGCAAGTTCCTGCAGGACACTTGTAAAAGGATTATTACTAACACAGTCACATTAGGTGGGGATTATAAATTAGACCATGCAATAGTAGCACATAAGTGCTCTGCAGCGAGATACCACGATTAACATTGTGCAGCAAGTATCTTATATGGGAAAAGGCATTCCTCGACGTTGAGGACAATGTCTGTATTGTGGGGCAGTCTCCTCTGTGCAGAGAAGGGGGAATACTTCTCAGTTACAGAGGATGCGGAATAAGAAGCAAGTGTGTCCTTCTTCAAACGTGTTATGGTTCCTAAATGCAGGAAGAGTGTGCTTGCAGTCAGGGAAGGGACTGTGTGAACCAAGAGCCCATTCCCGAAGCAGTTCGTACTCATTCCTCTGTTTCTGAACAAAGTGGAGTTTTTGCAGCTCTGTCCTGATGCTACCCATTGGATTGCAAAACTGACTGTTCAGAGCAAGGTGGGGATTTTGACTGAAGGGCGAAAAGAGGTGGAAGTTGCACCTAAAGTTAGATGTGGTTAGCAGGTAGTAATTGTGCTAAAGACAGCAGTGGACAAAGAGCACAAGTAGCAAGAGTACACATCAGCTATTACAGCTTCAGAACTGGAGTAGTAGGTGAGATAAAGATCTTGACTCCAACTGGTGTATGAAAAGGTCAGTAAGAAAATTAAGATGTGAGCTGTGTATGCTTGCAGTGTGAGTACCAGTGCAAGCCTGCTACTCCGCTCAGATATTTTCAGATTGTGACTGACAGCATAAATGCAGAACATAGCACGCAGTGTAGCTGTTTTCCCTGTCACTGTGTCTGTTCCCAAAGGTCAGTTGGGTGTAGGCATGATTACAGCTCTGAAGGTGCCCTGTCCAAGATGCTCACTACACTTCCCTTCTCCCGGCCCCCAGTACTGTTGTGCTGTTACTGCAGCTTGGGGTCAGTGGTGACTCCCCAAACTCTGGGTCCCTGGCAGCTGCTGTTCCGCCTCTCGTGGTCTCTGTACTGCAGAGTCTGACTCTGCAGTGATGTTGCATCACAGATCACTTTGGGCACACAGGGACAGGACTCGCAAAACCCCCAGCACGATGAAGCCCATGGTTCCAGAGTTGGAACACGGGATTATGTCCCAGTCAGGAGGAGGAACTGCACTGCCCTTCGAGATCCTGACATGACTAAAATTTACCTATATCATCAGTATCTGTTTAAATTAGTTGCATTACCTGGCAATAGCACAACAATTAATTGAATTGTGCTATGCAGTATAAAACTATCTGCATACTCTATCAGAGCAACAAATGAGGTGTTATTGCTGTATAGTGGTGCTGAGCTAATCTGCTGCCTGGACAATGGGATTACCTAACAGTCAAAATACTTAATCCTTACGAACACTGCAGAACCAATATTGACATAGGAGAGTGAGCTGGAGTCCTTTCTGCTGCATGTATTATCATCAGAAGTGTCAAGTATATGCTATTGGAAGAATCATCATTGCTAGTTGGTATATGAGAGGAAGACTGAGATTTGATTCCTACTTTTCCTCTCCTCACTGGTTCTAGAGTGATACTGTGTGCTGGTGAAACATGTTTGCCAGGCTCATTTTGGCTTTCATAATATGAGGGCTAAGTCTGGAATCTGCGGTGTTGGAAAATGGAGAGTTTGGGATTTTTTGACTTGGAAAAAATTTCTGAACTCTGTGACAGTACTTTTGGGAGTATCTTTGTAGTATAGGTGGACAGGAGCATACTTGCTGAAATGCTGTCTTCAAGAGAAAAATGGTTAAAGTTGGTTTCTGTGGGGTAGAACGTGGCTGTTGTTCGTTCTTTGGCTCTAGAGGTTCCTGCCCAAGGTGAATCAAAGCCTTTCTTCCACCAAATTCTTGGGTGGTGCACTGTGGGCAGCAGCTGGCTGAAGGTGGCAGGGTTACTTCAGCCTCTGTCATAGTTCAGCCCACCTGTTTGCTGGGCTTAGGACTTGGTGTGACAGGTGTGATGTATTAGGGTTTAATTCTTAATTTAGTTATGAGTTCCCAATGAGCTGTTACCTCCATACAATCCTGTTGAAATTGCTGTTTTTGCATGAGGAGAGTGAAGACAGGTCTTCTTGTAAACTCAAGCAGCAATGGAGGTTTTCTAATCATACTTTTGTCTTTGACTAAGCATTATAGAATACAGTATCAGCTTATCCCTTGCTTTATTCAAAATAATAATATTTTCAGCATGAACAGGTTCTCCCTGTCTCATTTTCATTCTTTCATTTTATCTTGTCTAGGGTTCATTGTTTCTTTGATGTGTTTCAACTACAATTTCTTTGTGGCAATTATTGTATCTTTCCTTGCATCCTGTAAAGCCCCACGTGCCCCTATGGCATTACACACAAATGGAACTACATTTGAAATGTATGTTCAAATATACTGGTGCAAAGTCAGACTTGTAAGTCAGCAGATGTTTGATTAAGGGTTCTGCAGATACAGTTCTGTGTTGTGAGCCACCCTGGTATCAGAGAGCCAACAGTTTTCAGGAAAAATAGTATGTGATCCTAACAGTTAAGAAGAGATTAATGCAAATGGAGCAAAAGGCATATGCTGTTCTAAGCGTGCTGCTTCCTAATTTTCAAGAGCTTTGATTTCAACCCAAGTAACCTTCTTGCAAATTAGTTTCTCCCACAGAACCTCTTGGTATTGTGAGGTTTAGTCCCCCTTTTTTTTTTAGTGGTTTTGCTTTTTCTTTTTAATGATGTTACCTGGAGGTGTAAACTTCCCCTGTTGACCTTAAAAAAATCCCTAAATGGGATTTGAGCCTTCAGTGGTGATTTCTAATTCAGGTAATTGCCTTACTTGGTAAGGTTGTTATTTGATGAATGAGGGAAGGACTTCTGGGTTGTGTGTTCTGTCTGGGGAAATAAAGGGTGAAGTGTGACCTCTTCCATCCTTCTTTCTGTCCTGCCACTCTGCTTTTCTGCTTCAGCACCCTGCCTGCCTCTGTTCTCTCCAAGGTTCAGGTGCCCAGCCTTTGTGGACAGGGAGTTCGTGCCCATTTGGGTTCTTTTTTGGTTTTTTTGAGAGGCCACCAAACACTTGATTAAAAAAAGCAAGCAGGCATAGGAAAACATTCAGTTTAACTTGAATGGATTGCCATGAGACAAAGAGCATCTCTGCTATTCCAGGGAACTTCAAAGGCTGCCTGCAGACGAGGCAAGTGTCAGAGCTTCTCAAAAAAGTTGTGAAAGTCTTTGTAGTGGAAAGTGTTATGTGTCTGATATCTAAGTGTGCCTACCAGCTTTTTCCACTAATAGAAAATGAAAATTCATGTCTAAAAATAGCAAAAAGTTTTTTTGAAGCTGGTGAGAATTTTGCTATTGAATTATTTTGTCATTTTGCCTTCAATGCTTTTGTTCAAGTCTATCAAATAATTTCTTACAGAAAAGCACACCATTTGGCTACCAGTCAATTTAGCTGATGGCACAAATGTAAAGAAAGCCCTTCTTAAAATGAACTAAAGAGCTCCTGTCTGTAATAATTAAAGTTAGCAAACATACAGGATGTAAACATGAGGCGTGTGGTGTGTCTCAGCAAGCAGTCCATAATTTTTCTCTGTATATAATAGCTGCCTGAATTTTACAACCCACATAGAGTAAATAATTACATTCTTATCTGGAATGATAAAACTAGACAGCTTTGAAAACAGCTTTTTAAGGGGAAAGTGAGATATGGGTCAAGGTTCACACGTTACTTGCACAAGTGTATGAAAAAAATCAATCTCAAAGATTTTCCTTGCAAATATCTGCTGTTTTTCTTGTTACCAGCTGCCACCTCCAGAAATCTGAACGCTCTTTTCGTTTTGTTTTTTTTCTTTTTTTTGTAAGAAGAAGGACTTTCAGAGCAGGGGCAGTAGTGTAATTGAATAGATATGTTTAACTTGGAAAGGTGTTATTTTTAGGACTGGCTCAAAAGGGCAGGTACTCCTTGGAGACATTATAATATGGCCAGATCGCTCCAGCTAAAGAGCAACACAAGACGTGGACAGCATCAAGGTTTGCCTGAAAGTTTTTGACATGTGTTATCTCTGGGCCAAAAAAGAAAAATGGAGAGGAGGCTGCAGAGTGGGCAGAGTTTCTGAGCCTCTGGGCTGCACTGGGGAGAGTTGCAGCTTCCAGAGGGGCTGGCCCTGCAGAGGGATGGTGTTCCCATCACTGTGTCAGGGCCGAGGTGATGCTGGTTCTTCTCCTCCTGCTTGTACAGTGGCTCTCCTTAGGAAAGCAGTGCTGCTGGCTGTGGCACAGGGACCTGCCTAGCAGGGACCGTGCTGGAGACAACAGCTGTTCCCCAGCTGCCCCCCATCATTGCCTCCGGGAATTTGGATCCGAAGGGGCGAGGAGCGGAGAAGTTTGAGCGTGCTCCTGGTAGGAAAGGGTGTGTGCATGAATTAATGGGCACGCTGCAGAGAGATTTTTCTCCCTGCTCCCTGTTTTTTTTTCTGATTCACATTTGCTCACTTTTCCACCTCTGAGCACAGGGGAGCATATGGCAGTGTGCTGTCCATCTGGTCACCACTTACTGTGAAATCACGATGCAGGGAAATTTGGCCCCATCTTGAGTTTCTTAGGTGGGTAAAACTGTTACTAGAACGACAGCTGAAGTGCTTATTCTGCACTGTAAATGGGAATTAAGCACAGAACGAACACAAATGGTGCTTTCTGAATATTTCAGTCTTCTACATTAACAAAATACTTGTGCTAGTCTAGTATTTAAAGCAAAACAGACTGGGATCCTCATTGTGAGCAGTAGACTGTTCAAGTACGGATAAAAGACAAGTCCTGTCCCAGAGGATTTGCAATCTAAATACATTTTAATAAGAGCATTGTGAATGGTGATAGATGCTTAGGAAAGCCTTAGTTATATAGATAATACTGGATGTGTGTCATAAAAAAAATTCCGTTGACATTTTTGCCTCCCAGCGCAAGCTTGTCACAGCCCCTCTAAATGCATAGCAGATGTTAATTCAGATCTTGTGCATTTTGGGTCTATCCAGGTATTTCTGTTTACCTGCATATCAAGGATCAACACTGGCAAAGAGAAGTCTTATTGTCTTTGGCACCATGAGCATGTGTACATTTTCGCTGTCATCACATTTCACATTGCAAACACTGAAATAGTAATAACTTAGCTTTCTCCTACCTTTAAAAAGGGAGTACCACTGGAAAAAAAATTAGGTGATATTTATACTATTATATTCAATGTTTTACCTGCAGACAAGAGTACCTGCAAAAGTAATTTTTAAATTCGATTTATTTTATACTTAGGAAAGTTAACTTTTGTACGTTTTCTATTTTGTAAGTCAAGAGTTTGTTTTTCGTGTAGCCACATGGAAAAAATCTGTTTTTTTTTTTCAATGGGAACAGGTGGCTATACAACTAGAAAATAAGCCAGATGCAGGTAATTGATCTGAAACAACCTTCCTTGCTGTTTAAGCCAGGGATCCTCACTTCTGATTGCTACGTGCATGTTTGTTATGCAGGACTGCTGCACTGACCCCACTGGGATATGTGACACGAAGGTGCCTGTGGACTGGAAAGAAGAGTTTTGTCTTTGTGGAGGAGAGTGGCTGGAGTTTGTTCACTGCATTCCTTCAAGTTCTCGTTTTGTTTTGAACAGAAGTGCAGTCAAGTTTTTAACTTGATAATCTTAATAAGTATTAAATATTGCAAGCATTGAGATATTTTGCCTTTTTTCCCTGCAATAACCTATTTAAAAGATTGCAAATAGCTTTCTGAAGAACTTTTATCATGTACTGAAACGGGCAATGAGAAAAGTTCATTTTAAGTTTTCAAAAAAAATCCTGAGTTTGAGACTTGCTCTGAAGGAGCTGTTTTTGACCAGATATTCTGTGCATTAGTATGTCTTCCAAGTATTTTAAAATGAGAATTCAACCCTCAGTACACAGCTGTGAAACTGGGCTGACAGTGGGAATACTGAGTAGGTTTTGGGAGAAGGAAATATCTAATGGCTTCTATTACAGTCTCATGAGAGCTGTGGCTTATCTGCTGGTGATCTATAGCCAATATCTGTGGTAGCAGCAGCGCTGAGGGCAGGCAGCTCTGCTGTCTGAGACTGACTGGCAGGGTGTGTTCAGTCACTGCTGAGCTGCACCTTGCTCTACTTTGGTGAATGACTTTTGTTCTGTGGAATTTTTCTCCAGTTCAAAAGAAGAAGAAAAAAAAAAAGCGGGGGGGTGGCACAGGAAACCCCAAAGGTTTTCTTTTAGCCTGCTCAGAGAACTTTGGAGACTACTTAGGGAATAGTAGCTGGGATTTTTAAAATGCACAGTGTTGTATGACTTGTATTGAAGTCTTCTGAAATATATTTTATTCAGGAGTTTGTCTGTGATGGATTTAACTGTGACATGCTGAGTGAGATTCATGGGTGTCTTCACCAAACTTGACTCCCCACTATTGTTTTTAATGTGAAAATGAGAAGAATTCCCATGGTAGTTTGCTTCTCATGAGGCAGAAATAACTGGGAAGGCAGTTTCTCTATGGTCTTAGGAATCAGGATCACCATAGTGACTCTTGAGACTCACATTAGAAAAAGATTATACTACGTTAAAGGTACTGAAGGTTTTTCATTTAAAGATACTGACCATCTTACATCTATTATTCTGCTGTAGAGAAAGAAGTCGATGTGCAGATGATGTAACATGGTTCTAGCTAAGCAAGAGACTATAACAGTTATTTTGAAGTGCTGCTTTTAGGCTGGTACTCAGCCTTCATATCCTGCCAGAAGGCAGGAGTTTTGATGTGTAAATGAAGGTATTCTTTGAAATGCTGGGAAGGCCTGGAGTGCCAGGCAAAGGATTCCCTCAACAGCCCAAGGAAGAGGATTTCAGGGACTATTACAACCCTTTGAATCCTGAGGTACATACTGTCCAGTTGTAAGGGTGATATTTGGTTTATTTTTTAATTACATTCTTGGTTTTTTTCTCTCTGAAAATGCTCATTAGCAGCTCCCTTGTACTTTTCTGGAATTTGGGAGCAATGGAAAAAAAAAAAACCTGGTCCTTTTTCCGTTAGCAGCTGGATGTTTTACCCAATCTGAATGCATTGCTTCATTCTGAAGCTTAGGTGGACTGGTTGCTTTTGAAGAACTTCTTTCAGCATAAGATGATTTCCCTTTTTTGGGGGGAAGGGAAGGGACTGCAGTCGAAGGAGCTGGTAGGCTGCCAAGGCCTGAGTAGGAAAGCAGTGGATACAGTGAACTAGCAAACAAAGACTAATTGGTTATTTGTTTGACGCATTTGGAAATGCAGCCAGTCCTCGGAGTGCCCAGGTGACTGGCATCAGCTGGGATCTGATGGATGTTTGCTGGGTTAAAGGAGGGAAGTGTATCCACATCCTCATCTAAGAGCACTGTTAACTTCCACAGACTGCCTGGGTAGAGAGATTTCATGGACTGAGCTAACGTGTGAAGTGAGCCAGCTTTCTTCTGCTTCATGCCTCCAGATAAGGATTAAGGTACATGGGACAAATTGACTGGGAAATACAGGCTTGCACAGTTCATTTTGTCAGGAGGGGGAGGGCTTCATGCCCTAGTGCCTGTGTCTTTCACAAGCTTTAAAAATCACTTTAAAACATCCTCACTTTTTGTTGTTGGCTGTGTGGGGCAGGAGCTTTCTCTCCAGGTAATGCCTAATGTAATGAAATACTTATCTTGGTTGTGGTGCTATCATAAACCAATGCCAAGTGTTTTATCATGGAAAAAGGGAAGGCCAGTGTTCAAAATATTAAATTATAAAATGGAGGATTCAGTACTGGAAGAAAAACAGGTGGTGGTACTTTCCTTCCCTAGAAAGACATCTGATCTTGGGGCTTTTACTGGTTGTATTTAAATGGTTTAGCAAAGCCCTTGAGTCTGAAAGAGACTGTTTTTCTCTTACTTTCACTGAGTATATAAAGCATACTGCATGAACAGCATTTGGCAGGAGAGGAGCATAATGTATCTGAAACCTTTAATTATATGCTGTAGGCAGCTCTGTCTAGGTCAGAAGACACCATATTATCAAATAACATATTATAGGCATTCAGAACTTGCACAGTAGCTTGATTATTCACTGAATAATTGGTCTTTGTTAAGCAGATAATGGCACTGTTTGCATTCAGAGCCTAGGTTTGAAGTATATGACATAGATTATTTGTATTTTTAATCATCTGTTATCCAGCTGATGTAAGAACTAAACAGAAAGGAGTTCAGTGGAAGCTTTTCCGATGGCAGACTGTGCCTGTCACATTTACTGTGTGATACCTGCAGTTCTGAAGGGGTCTGAGAGATTTTTCTGTTTATTGAATTTAATTTTGTATGGGTGTTTGCAGTCCATATAGACTGTTTAAACATAGACTGTATTAGATACCAAACCAAACAGAAAATTCCCTGAAGAATAAAACAGTTTAGAAGCTTCCCAAACTGCTTGAGGGCAGAAAGGGAGGAAAATAAACAGTGAAGGAGAACAAGTGTGTGATTAAGACAGGCAAATAGGATTTATGAGAGAAATGGCATGTCTCTCTATGTCACACACCACACCTTATGTTGCTTATCTATAGAAGAGAAAGTATTTCTACCTTATGAATATTTATTTAGGCTTTTTAATGCTTTAAGATCCCAGTGTGGAATAGGAAATTATTGACTGCAGTGTCAATAGCTGATAATTTTTGCAAGTATGTCAGAATATGATCTAGGGTAAGTTTGCAGTTTCCTCTGGGCACTCATTTATGTGAGTTTATGCTTTGAGGTAACTGTGAGCTTGTTAGAATCCCCACTGCTTCAGTACTTTGTTTTACACAGGCTGGGGAGCAAGTGATGATGAACAGACCTTTTTCATCTAGATTTCATCTTACTTTCTTTTTCCCAAGCCGGAGTTTAAAAGAAAAGCAGTAAGGTGATAAAATTATTGCCTTTAAGGACAACAAAAGTGATGAAACCCACTGAAAGCAATGGTTTTATTGTATCAAGTGCAGCACGCTCAGTTAATCAAAACACATGTTCTCTGTCTGTGACTGTTCAGCCTGCAGAAGATCAGCCTGCCTTGCAGTAGACAAGTTGTATTTTCCATGGGAGCTGAATGCCCATTTGAGCTGTGATCAGCACTCTGCCTTCCCTAAGGAGATGGCAGTGATTGTAGCATTTATCATACAGAAAGGAATCTGTCTTGCTCTGTGTATCTGCCAAAAGACTTGTGAAAAACAGAGAGGGCGGCGGCAGCGCCCGTGATCCCGTAACCGCTCAGACAGAGAGACTGGTGGGGAACTGAGGAAAACACTTCCCCACTTCTCACCCAAGCCCCATATTTACCCACAGCGGTATTTTGAGTTGGGCTGGTTTAGAAGCATGTCTGTAAAGGAATCTGCCAGCAGAATACTGGCTGAAAGGCTCGTGTAGTGAGTGGTCTGTGCATGAAGCTGTTGACCTGTGCTGCAGAGACACGAACCTCCAGGTGAAAACAAATCCTTGCCCACACCAGAAATTGAGTCCAGAATGCTGTGGCTTACATTAAAAATGATTACTTGAAAATCAAGTGAAATGACAGGCAAAAGTTTGAAATGTTGGCGTCCAAGCGCACACTGGTGTTTTGATAAAAGCGGGGAGTTTGTCTGGATTATTTAGGTTTGAAAAAAGTAATGCATGTTCTCCTTTTATCAAACAACCCTGAGAATGGAGCAGAGACATAAAACCAAGGGCAAAAGTTCTATTTAGGGAAGGAAAGATGGAGCAGACTGAAGTTGCAGAGCACTTTTTTCATGGAAAAGCGCTGAATATTTGAATTTTGCTTTAGTCTTCTGCTTTATAACATGTAGCAAAGATGATGGATTGGTGATTCTTCTGACTTGGCAAAATTAAGGCTGCTCTCTGGGAAATGCAGCAAAAGAGCCTCAGAGGCTGCTCTGAGTATGCTTATGGATTTGTGCTCCTATGAGAAGTGTGTGCCTTTGCAAGGAAAGGAGAAAGGAAGGACTTGCAAGCCAAGATCAAAATAAAAAGTGATATATAAAGATGCCATACATGACCTGTTTTTCAGGTCTCTGCTATGGGCAATAAAGCTACATGGTATGTAATTTCTAATGACTTTCCTCTTATCAAGCTAAAAACATTCTCTTCCTTTTCCCCCCGAAGGACTGAACTATAAGGTGGTTTTGTGATTTGAGCAAGGACAGATACACATGTGGCAGCAGCAGCTCCTGGCTCTACCTGCTGGACCCAGCTGCTTCCCTCCTTGCCTGTTGTGGCAAGTGGTGTCAGTGGAGTTCAAGTTGCTAATTGTTAATTTAACATCCAAATGAAAAGGTGGGTGACAGAGTGTGTGTCCATAGCTAGAGGATGTGTATCCCCTGTGCAAGGTGTGTTGTATTCAAGCTTAGATTTTGCTCGGTTTGGATAGTTTTGTGTTTGTTTTGGTGCAAGGATAAGTGTATGTTTAAATGAGTTTTCATCTTTTCTCCAAAGTATATTTTACATTTTTATAATCATTTATAACTGAAGTGTTGGAGGAAATAATTCAAGGATGAGTATTTAATAAAATATGATCTAGTAACACCGTTCACTGTTGCAATTCATTTGCCTAGAAAACCCTACTAGGTTTTTCCTTAAATAAACAAGGGAGCTCTCTTGCCCTTCCCCGATTTCCACAAGTTTTGACACTGTATCTACTGACAAACTGTGTAGGTCGGGTTAGGAACAACATTTTTGCCACGTGGATGTTTTGTCATTTTCCAGAATGTGTGTGTGTACATGTGGATCCCGTAATTTTTGTGCCTTTGGAACTCTCATTAAGGTCATCCTGCTCCAGCACTTCAGGTTTGATTCATACGTTCCACCAGGTTGTCTCTGGGACGGCCTCTCATCCTATTGATTTGCTGTGATATTTTTATGCAAACTGTAGCAAAAGGAAAAATATTTTAAGAATTGTAAATGTGCTTTTCGCCTTTTGGACACAAACTGGTGCAGTAAAGGGGAGAAAAGTCAGCACAATGTGACCAGCCATCTCTGTAAGTTGTTGATGGAGCACAGTTTGAGAACATCTGGACTGTGAAATGCACCTCTTGAACTTTCATTGATCGGTTCCTTGGGCTGTCAGCCAGCGAGTGTATTTTTAGATACTTGCAGCAAATCTTATTGCATGTGAGAGAATGCCAGATCCATAGTTTGTCAGCTGCTGTTTTTCAGTAAGTAGGGAAAACGGATTTGGGTTTGAGTTAAATAGTTAATTTGGTGCTGCATTGCAGACTGCAGTTTGTACAGCTATACCTGAGTTAGCTTTAAACTGGGCAGCTTGGCAACTGGTACCAAAGTCCAGCTGCAGCAGTGCTGGCTCAGCACGGGCTGTGATAATCCTGCTCGCTAATCCAGAGAGGAAAACTGTTGGCCTGGACACAGTAAAGCAATCTTTTCTTTCAGCAAGCCATGGCCTCTAAAAGCAGAGATGGGAAAAACGTGCGTCTGTTTAATTTTTATGGCTCACCACGGTTTTTTTACAACAAAGGGAGGCAAAGTAACTGAATGGAAAAGGAATGGGCTGGCTCCTTGGATGAGTGAAGTGGGATGCACGCTGCAGTTACATGGCACACTGGAGCACGGGGATTCCTTGGCACTTCCTAAATGGAGCTCACTGCTGTTGAAAGCAGGAGAAAGGAATTCTGCTGTACCTGTGTGCTCTGCCTGCAGCTGCACCAGGGCACCAGTTAGTGGTGAAATGCATTTAAAGTGTGCAGCTGCCTGAGCTGATTTCACCTCCCTGAGCTGATTTCATCTGCCCATAGCAGTCGGACAGGTTCTGCTCTTGGATGAGGGTGCACTGGGTTTTGGCCTGCCTGTATGTGATGGATCATTTTTCTAACCTCTGGATGCTGCCTTGCACCACTATTGAGTGTTCTTTGAAGCTCAGGACACTTGGTTTGGACACCTGTCTGTTTTGTGCTTTGTAGAAGAGCATTTCCAATATTACCAGCTGTTGAAATGACTTGTAAATGGAATATTTCTTCAAAACCTTGTTCATTTTGGATTTAAGACAGAAGTTTTTCTATCCTGAAGCATTCCCTGTTTCGTATGCTCTCTATCCTGCAATTTCTCCTAAAAGATCCTATGTTCAGTATCACAATAAGTATGATAAGTCCATTAAACCAAGCTATATTAATCTACACTTGTTCAAAACTGTGTGATCTTATTACTGCAATCATTGTCTCAAATTAGATTAAGTGCTTTGGAGCAGGGGTTATATCACTTCAAAAACTGCCTTCTAAATCACCTAAATGATGTCTCTAAATAGCATGAGAATAACTAAACTATGGGACAACTTTCTTGTCTGAAAGCCAGTTCATTTCTAGGACCTTAAAAATCGTAGGATTCTGATTGTGCTTTTGATGTCTTTCCCATGTTGGTCTCACAGGGAAGTTTGCAGTGGATTCCTTTGACAGCTCTCACTCAGAACAGACTTTAAAACACAATTAATTTTATTTGTGGAATGTTTTTATGTATATTTAAAAAAAACAACCCAACAACCTACATGTATAGTACTGGAGGTTTTTCTATTGGAAAGTGGCATTTTTCACTGAGTGCCATACCAGAAGTCAAAAACTTGAGTACTAATCCAGATTTTGGCATCTGTTTCCTATGTGGTCTTGGACTTTGGGTTTAGTTAGGCAGTATGTACTCATTAGTTTACTTAAATTCTATTGAAAGTGCTAGTGAGTTTTTAGCTGAGATTCATAGATTGTTTAGCAGAAAGTGATTGGCTTGGAGGGGTTAGTGCAATATTGATACATAAAATATTTCTAAAAATTTTCCAGCTGTTTCACCAGCTCTTCATGTTTTTCATCCAGAAGCTGATACAGATGTAGCTTCTTTGCTCTCATCTGTCTGTCTTTGGATATGTTTTTCTGAGTTTCCTGCCTCCTAGGAAGTGTAATGACTAGACTGGTAAAGTTTTTTCTTTAATTTCAAAAAAGGTGAATGGATAAATCTTAACAAAAATCTGTGCTTGCAGCTTAAACAGGCATGGTTCAGTTACAAACAGGTGACTGGTATGGGATATGGGTTGAAGAACAAAAATATGTTTTATTTAGATCTTTGTTTACTGTTCTGGGTCTTGCACTGCAGTATGGATCCCTTGCATAACCTTTGCTTGAAAAACATCCTTTTATCTGCTCAGTGTATTAGGCAGAACCTCCTTATTGGATATGGGTCATGGGACTTGAAGTACTAAATAAGATACTGCTAAAATAGAGCTGTGGAGGGTGGCAGGTCGACTGCTATGTAGGGTCACACAGCAGCAGCCAAAGCTTTTCTGTCTGTGATGGGTAACAAAGATTTTTCTGTGGGGCAGTGTGGTTGGGTTTTCCTGTTTTCTTTATGATCTTCTGTTTTAAAGAAAATAGTGACCAAACAAAGCCTTTTCAAACAAATCTGTGTTATGTATTCTCTGGACTGAACTCCAGGGTAAAGGAGTTTGTTGTATAAACTTGTCCATTGTACTGCATTTCTCCAGCAGACACTGTCATGTGTGATATAGGTGTTCACAGAAAGTCATTGTACCTCCTTTAATACATTTGTTATAATTATTTAATACACAGGCAAAAGCCACTGTGTCTGATTTGGAGTTAGTGCCAGGCATTTTAAATGGGAATAAGTTTCTTCCATCAGTTCATCTCCCTAGCTTTTTTCATCTCCAAATGAACTGCTATGGCTTCTATATTTGAAGAGCAGCCTAGGAATTAACATGGCATGACTTCTAATTGAAAATGCATGTGAGGTTTTTATATGCTATTTGTTTCTTCCCATTTACTACGATTTGATAAGTATTGAGTAGAACAATTCCTGCAAAGGTTACTTTTGGAGTTGCCAGAGAAGCTGAAGCCAGGTCCCTGTCCTGTACTTTCTTGCAGCTTTGTGAGTGACAGCAGGAGCTTCACTGGGCTGTGCAGCACCTCTGGGGTTTTGGGGCTGCTTCAGGAAGACCAGCTCCAGGATGGGGATCCTCTGCACCTTTGTTAGGTTCATCACTTGCTTTCCCTTGTCATTGTGTCTTATCACTGCGGTTCCTTTAAGTTTGTGACCAAAACTTCTCCAAGGCAGGGAAATACTTTCTCTTGTTTTTTTCCCCCTTTTCTTCCCCTCCTCCCTGAAGGAAGAACTGTTGTCCGGGAAGCCACAGTGTTGTCCCTTGAAGGCACCTGAAGTGGCCTTCAGTCACTGAAGTCCAAGCAGCTGAAGCAGCATCACAGCATTAACACTTCTGTTTGAACCATAGCACATATTTTATCTGTCTCTAAGGTATCCAGGTGTTGTTCTCACTGCTCTGTGCCTCTCACTCCCTCGTGTTCTGCAGGGGCCGTGGTTGCTGAGCTTGGTCAGATGTGCTCCCTTTTACTGGGTGTCTTTAAGGCCCTGGTTCAAAGTGCAGTAGAGAAGCCTGAAGGAACACTGAAGTAAATTTTAAATCTGAATCCCAGAGTGCCATCCTCACTGCTTTGCAACATGGATTTCTTAGTGTGTTAGCAGCAGCACCAAATTAGTGTGCCACAGGAAAAACTGGTTCTTGGCTCACAGTGTTAAATCACAGTAAGATGAATTTCCTTTGTGAGCCTTTAGCAATTGAGAAGTTAATCTCAAGTTTATCTTGATGCTGATGCTATCAGTGGAAGAGCACAAGCTGACAGTTCTCCCCTCTAAATCAGAGGGAGTTCATGGGTGGGTGTTCCTGCACTCTTCTTTGGAATTTATTCTGTAGCTTGTGATGCTCTCCATTTACTCATGTGACAAGAGCATCAGTCCTCTCTGTTCTTGCAGCCTTTAAAAGGGATGAGGGCTGGGCAGAGATGGTGATGTTGAAGGAGGAAAAGATAAATTTGGCATTTTTACTAATATGGTATATTACTAGCTGAATGCATTTTAATATGTCTTTATATGAGTAAGCAAATAGCTTCATTCTAAAGGAAAAATGCTGCATGCCTGTGCAGACCAAACACATTTTAACATTGTCAGAAAGTACTGCTCTTGCATACTTCAGTGATTCTTCTTGTATTTCCACACAAAATAACTAATGAATCAATTACCTCTAGTTTAAAAAAGAGCAATCACTTCCCATCCTGTTTCCAGGTGCAGTGGGAAGAACTGTTCTCTTTGCTGTGCAGTTTGCAGTGGATGGTCTAGGCAGACTCCAAACACAGGCTGGCCATGTGTGTCTTCCCTGTGAGACCTTCCAGACCCCCATCAGAAGGGAGGGGGGAAGGTGCACACCTTGCTCCTACATGTGGAAGTTACTGGCCAGTTGACAGGGCTGCATCCTCCAGATGGTCCATAGGCCTGTCGGGGCTGGGCCTGCTGACAGCTTGGCCTGAGTCCCTCCCCATCAGCATTTTGTGGCAGAAACCTGGCCTGTGAGATGTGGTAAGTGCATTCCATCACCTGCTGGGGGGTGACACAGTTAAATGCACTGACCATCTATTAAAGTAATGGCTCTCAGTACCCTGCATGTACAAGGCAGTTCAATCTTGCCTTTTAGGCTCCCAGTGATCACTAAGGACCTTCCCAAGCCACACACAGTACAGCTGTTGTGTCTGCATGCCTGTGTGACATAACTTGCCTCTGAAGTACAAGACAGACATGAATTCAAGAATTTTAGTATCTGTGTGCTCTTGCAGAGTGGAGTTTACCCTGCATGTATCACCAGGATTAAATACTGCAATTGTTTGTAAATTTACATTCAAAACACCTGGACTATTTGCTTCCAAGAGCTGAATTACAAAACATAGCACTGTTTGAGAGAAGAGCAATATATTTCACATCAATGGACTAATTATTATATACTTGCTTTTAAGATACAGAGTAAAGCCATAAATTCATATAAATTTATTGCATTTTGTCTGGAAGGTTGCCCATAGTACTTTCCAGGAATGACAGAACATAGATATTTCTCAAAAATACATTTGTAATATAGTTGGTTCTTAGAATGAAATCTTTACTTCCAAATGCTGTTTTTGTCTTGTCTAAGAACTGGATTTAGTACCAGTCTACTTAGGTTTGTTTTGATTCTGTACTGTTGATTATGTGAGAGACAGAAGAAAAGACAGAAAGAACTTACTTCTCAGACTCCTTCTACAGAAATAATATTTGCAGGCCTCACAGAGCTATAATTGGTGAGATGCATTGAAATCCTCAGCTTCAAGAGATTAAATAAATGCCAGGAATTTCTTACGAGGTTTTTCTCTGTACTTTCCCTCATTCTTATTGTAGTGTGAATCTTTTGTACTTTGGTTGACATTAGCTCCTCTAGAAAACTAGAGAATACTTTAAAAATTTCTAAAAGCCTTTCAATCCAAAATCCATTAGGCCCAGGATCTAAAGAAAATTAGAATTAATAGCTTGAGGAGGAGTCTTAAAGTTGAAGTCTAATGGCTGAAAGGCAATCTGAAAGTTACAGTAATCTAAGGGTATGTGCAGAAACTCAAACTTGTATTTATTGGAAGGTTAACCTCCAAGTAAGATGGGCAGCAGATATTGTGGATGAAAACTAAAATGTAGTGAGTTTTAACCATTTTCATGACAGGTGGTGACCCTGGTACTTTCCCATGACTAAGACAGTGTCCTGTAAGACAGACTGACAGTGTCACCCCCCTGAATTGAGGCATCCATCATTCTAGGGTGACTCAAGGGAGGTTGTCTCAAGTATTTGTGTTACTCTGCTGCTATTATTAAAAGCCTGAGTGAAATTTCAGCTCTGTCCAAATAAATTTTGCTGTTGGATTCAGATGGACTTTTACCTCAAAAGCCATCAACAGAGTGCAAAAATTAAGTGCATGTGGGATAAATTCAAATCTAATCAGAGATGACCTGCCAGGAATCTATATACACCTAAAAACATTCATTCTAGCATGTTCAAAAGTGCAAGTTGTTTTTTTTTTTTTGACTATTCTAAAGGGTAGCTGGACTGATCTTGCTTGGTTTGAAAGCAAAAAGATATGGCTGCAGGTTTTTGGTTGTACCTTTTCACTGCAGTTCCAGGGAGTAAGAAGAGAGCTAAAAGCAAAATCTAAGAGTTGACTTTTGATGGACGCAAGAAAACCAAACTTCTTTCAAACTAAATTGGTACTTGATTTGCTTTCAATGGTAATAATTTGTCATAATATGAGTCAACTAGGTTAGTGTCATCCCCAAACTTTTAAAATTCAGAAATAGAATTGTTGTTAGCCAAGCAAATACAAACCCAACCTTGTTTGGGTTTCAAATTGAATATTTTAATATTTAGTCCAAGGGAGATTTGAGGGAGTTTTTTGGGTTGATTTGTTTGGTTGGTTTTGGTTTGTTTTTTTTCTTTTGAGAACTGGAATTTGTGACACAAAAAAAATCTCGTGTTGTGGGGGGAGTGCCTGTGTTATGAAATTTGTCCAAACGATCTTCTGACTATATGCTGACTGAGCCCTTTATGACAGAGTCATTTAGTTTCCCAGACCGGAAAAAACCAGATGTTTTCAGTCCAGTGGAGCTGTTGATGCCAGGCTTGTTCCTATCAACATGTGCAGTGGCACATGGCAACAGCCAGCTAATGCTGAGCTTCCCAGCTGCCAGCCCAGCAGCAGGATCAGCACAGTCCAACCCCGTGTCCCTGTTGGGATCCTTGTGCTGTGCTGTAAGGAGGGATCACCTCCCTGGGAGCCGGGTCTGTGCTGCTCTCTGTGTGTGCTGTGCCCTCACTCCAGCCGAGGTGCCACCCCAGCAGCTGCAGCCCTGAGCAGGGCAGTGACACCTTCCCAGGGCAGTGACACCTTCCCAGGGCAGTGACACCTTCCCAGGGCAGTGACACCT
>NW_016690238.1:2991260-3050918 GCF_001604755.1 Lepidothrix coronata | reverse complement strand
GGCAGGGCACCTTCCCAGGGCAGTGACACCTTCCCAGGGCAGTGACACCTTCCCAGGGCAGTGACACCTTCCCAGGGCAGTGACACGGTGTGAGCTGCCAGCCCCCTGCCTGATCCTGAGGGCAAACACCGAGCCTGCCTCGGGGCTCTCCCTTACTTTATTAAGTTAGGCCCAAGCTTTGAAGGCTGGACAGATGTGTAAAGGGACCTTCTAACTAAATGATTGCTCTCTTTTGTTTGTTCTCTGGACTGTGGCGTGTGCTTTCTCTTCCACTTTCACCACACGCAGAAGGTGTAGGTAAGTGTTGGGTCAGCTTGTTACAGCTGAATGAGGGTGGTTTGTGAGGTGCTAAGGGAAATGGCATGCTTGGAGTTACTCCAGAGGAAGAGATCAAATGAATAATCTTCTAGCTGAATGTATGCCTGCTGTTTATTGAGGAGCTCAGAGCAAACCAACAGTGCCAGTACACACTGGGTAGCATGAACTGGAACGAGAGCCCAAAGGAGCTGTCGGGGCAGCTCTGGTTTGTGTAGGAAGTGTGGAGTGTTTGCATGTCACAGAACCCTGTCTGTAGACCTGCTGCCCAGCCCCTGCCCTCCCTCCCCTGTTTGGGGGGGAACTGAAAGCAGAAGGAAGGAGCAGGAGCAGAGTCTTTTCATAACCTTCCCAAAGAGAGCAGCTCCTGCTGTTTCTTGCAGTCTGGAAGCACCATGTACTGCAGACCTGCAAGCTCCTTGGAGGGGGGGCTTGACCGGGCTCTCCTCAGAGTTTGTACTGGATTAGTCCTCTTTTAGTAGCTTTGTACTGGATTAGTCCTCCTCTAAAGGCTTTTTTCTAGCTACCCTTTCTTGTCCTGTAGTCCTGCAGTCCAAGGTTTGCAGTACTGAAATGCTCAGGATTCGACCAGTGATCGTGTTGGGTTTATGTTATAATTGTTCACGAGATCATTTTTCTCTGTTATGGCCCATCTAAACTTCTCTCCAGGAAGTATGACTTACACTTACGAATAATGAGAGTCTTTAGTGACATGATTACATGCTCATTTTTCCTCAAACAACATTCTGCCTAATTTCAACATACAGGATGATCCCACAAGGGAATAGAATTATGTCTGCATGAGCAAGTTCAAATCTGCCATTTCCTAATTTGTGAATGCCTGACTCTTTTTTCCAATCTAAATACCTTTCCTGCGATGGAGGGTTTTTTCCTTTTTTTTTTTTTTTAAGTGATATATTTGAAAACTCTATTGTTTTTAAATAAAAAAGATGCAAAAAATGTTCCTTTTAACTTGAAATAAAAAGCCCCATCTCTGGTGCCTCTTTGCTTTTGGACACGCATGGGCATGTTAAAGTTTAAGGAAGTTAATTTGCTATTTGTTTTCTGTGTGGCATTCTGCATCCATAATTTTTTGACAAATTTAGATGTGGGGGTTTTTTAAAACAAATGAATGAGATGCTCCTTATCCACCTATACAGAGCCATATAAACAAATACTCTATCAAACTCTTGTGTCAAATAAGGCATTAGGGAGAGGCAGTTTAATAAAAATAATTACTTTTTTTAATATAATAACCTGTGATTTTTCCCATTGGGGAAAAAATCAACAGTTTTTTCAACCTGAAGTAAAGCAAGGAAGTGTAGGGAGCACTCCTGCAGATTTTCAGGGTTTCCCCTTCAGAAGTACAAGTTGCTGGATTCCTGAAGGAAGCAGTTTTGGCATACCTGACCAGTAAAACTTTCTAAATGCAGATGAATGGAGCTGGTTAAAACTCTCAGGAAAAAAACAGTTGTTGTGATCCCAGGGAACCTAATTTCAGTTCTTGGAGAAATGTGACTTGCAGTAGTAGAGATGAGTGATCACATCAGGTTCATGCTGATCCTCAGGATGATATCCATGGTGTTAATCACAAAAAAAAGAAATTTGGCTGGGCTAATTCACAAGAGCTAAACGTAGTTACCCCTAAATTACACTTCCCTTTTCTCTTTGAAAGCTTTTGGGGTAGTCTAGGTGTTTCCTCTACTCCTATTTCAGATTATTCCCTTTCTTCCTGTTTTTTTGAATAGTTCCCAGACCTTCTTAGGATTGCCCAGTTGGCGCCTGAATAGCCACCATTTGCATTTGAGCTTTAGATTGTACAAGGCTTCTAATTTGTAGACTGAAATAAGGACTCAGCTTGTTCGCACAGAGGAAGCAAGATTCCATTTCCTGATCTGGACTAGATGCAGAGTAAAAAGCTCCAGTGTGACACAGAAAGAGGAACCCCCCCCCACAGATTTGCACCCCTTCCTCAATCTCTTCAGTATTTTCATGTTGGGTGTTTGCTCCAGCTGAATGTTGCCAATGTCAGGGCTCTGCAGTCAGCTTTGATTTGACTGTTTCTAATCTAAAGTGTTTCTCTGTGCTGTTGTCTCCGTGCACAATGCCCTGCCCTACACTTTCAGTTCTGCTGACATAACTATTTTTGGAGCTGTACTATGACCTGTATCAGGGAAGCCATCCTGCTTTTTTTTTTTTAATTTTAAAAAAGTTCAGGAAAAGAAAGATAGTTTTGTTGTTGTTGAGTGAAATGCCAAATGAGATTCCTGGTCCCACAGGACCGTGGGCAGAGGAAGGAGCTGAAGCTGGGCAAGGGCACCTAAACCCCACATTGCAGCCAACAATGGGGTCTCCTCAAGTGTGGCCTGTGGCATTTCCTTTGAATGCAAACCTGTCCACGTGTCTTAAGCTGCTGTTGGGGGGCTGTGTGGCAGAATCTTTAGTTAGAAGAACATGTCAGAATTTGATTGTGTAGCTACCTCGTAAGAGCGCGAACTCAGGTGTTTCAGATAACATCTGAATTTTGTGCAGGAGCTTACAGCTTTGTGATAATACCCCTCAGAACGGCTCTGAATCACATTGTCTTGACTTCAGCTCAGCTGAACAAAGGGTATGAGTTAGTAGGGACTTTGGTGCAAAAGGCTTAAATTAAACCATCTTCCTACTCCTCACCCCCAATTGGGCCCACTACCCTGTGACACATATTTTGTAAGACTGTGCTTAAATCAATGCTAAAAGCTGTGGTTTTCATGCATAAGTGGAGTATAGATTTTTTTTAAGTTTGCTCTTGGCGTTTTGTTTTGGTCCCAGGTTTTTTTTCTTTCAGCTTAGAGTGCGTGGACACCACGTGCTGTGCTTCAGCCTATGCCTTCCAAACTCTGTCCTGTGCTTTGTGTTATTTCAGCTGGACTTTATCTCCTATTAGCAAGCTCCAGCCAGGGTGTGGTGACTGACAATAGAAGGTTGCTGTAAACATTAACGAATTAACTGAGGCGGGATGTGTGCTGGGCAAGGACAGCAGCGGGAACCTTTGCTCAGTGCAGTGACCCCACTGCCCAGCCCAGGAGCTGAAGCAGGTGCCCCTGCAGAGGAGGGGGGGAAGAAAACAGAATCAACCCACGAGTTGAGGAGCACTGGCATGTGCAGTACCTGTGCAGAGAACAGGAAAGCTGAAGGGCTTGGAAGGCAAGCCCAGCACTTTTAAACGCTGGGAAGATCTTGCCTGAGAAAGAGCTCAGTGAACGGGGTACAACTTCCTTCGCCTGCTGCAGAGGGGTGAAGAGCTGAGTCAGCTCGGCTGAGGTTTGTACTGTGATCCCACACATTTTAAGCTGGGCTACTTGTGTACAAACTTACATGCTTCCCATCAGGTTGCACTGTGCTATTGGTACATACAAATATGTCAGTCATTTAGTCCAGTGAATGTTTTGGGTTGTTATACCACTAAAAGTTTGCAGTAGAAACTCATGGGACAATTCTTTCCTGTCTGTTATATCTCCTTTTTAAACTTTCTGTTAAACTTTGGAAACTGTGCTCTCCTGCAGCCATCTCACCTTGAAAACACACTACAGAACAAGCAGATTGGGCAGTGCCCATACTCACGCTGAGTGGCAGCTCAGCATGTACTGGGTGCTGCCTGGTCTCAGTTCTATAAAGTGAGGGAAAAAAGCCAAAAACCCTGGACCTGTTAACTAATTCTGTCAGACCAGACTATAAGAGACAAGGCTTTTTTGTCTACTGAATAAATTGAGTGTGTCAGGTGTGGAAGGGGCTGCATGGAAAAATTTTCACTCAGATTACGGATGGAATACCCAAAAGTTGCCCTCTGCCTATCTCTGCTCAGTTGGTAAGGAGGAGAGCTACATCATTCCTCTTTGCCCACACTATATCCTATAGGAATGCAAGAGAGAGATAAGTGCAGAAGAATAGAATCTCCCTGCTGATCCTTGTTGCCTTTAAACACCACTCAGTTGCACAGAAATTTCCTATGGAAGTTGCAAGTGTTTTATGTTGCTATAAAAGGTGGGGTTTTTTAAGGAAGCTAAAAACAGATAGATGAGGTGGATGGTAAAAAATACCTTTCTGCAAAATATCAGTATATGTTAAGACGTTTCTGTTGCTTGCATAAAGTCTGGAAAGAAGCATGAATCACAGCAATCCGTTTAGGATATAGATATACAACAACCTATTGCATCTTTTTTGTCCTCTTATTGTCCTTGCTAACTCCTTGTCCTTTCAGTTCATTAAATCAGCAAATACATTAGTCATTTGCACCAGAAATTACTCACTTTTGGCCACTTTTTCTTTCAGGAAGGCTCCACTGAGTCCTTTGGAAACTTGACTCCCTGTGTCTCCTTCCAGGTGTGTCTCCAGGTTCCTCGTCCCACCTTTGTGAGCACCTTGTGTCATGGTAGATCCCTTGGGCTCAGCGAGCTGGACTCTGCTCCCTGCGGAGCCACTGGCGCTGTCGGCAGAGCTGCTCCTCTGGTCCTGCTGGTGAGCAAACTTTACCTGTGGAGCTGCCAACTCCAGGAGGAGGGAGCTGGTCTGGCTTAGGGGTGTTGCCACCAGTCAGGTCCGGTTCAGAGACCTGGTTCAGTTGTAAAGCAAAATTCTGTATGACTGTGCATGTATTTCCAGCTTTCGGGAGAAAAGGAGACTCTGTATTCTGGAGAGGCAAATATTTAATGTTCGTGTCTTGTGTGAAGGAACTGCAGTGTTGCTGGCCCCCCTGTTATGACTTCAATTCCCTCAAAATCTTGAGATTAATCTAAAAAATAAGACTTTTTAAAAATCTAGCTATACATTTTTTGTCACTGTTTTGTTTCCTAAGCCCTGTTTGGGAGAGAGATTGGGGATATTAACGCCGTGCTGTCTCATGGATAAATGGTGAGTTTTTTACTAGGTTTAGAAACTCCCACATATACATTTGCCTGCCTGTCCTCTGAGGCCAGTTTCCATCAGTTTTATTCCCATTTCCTAAGTCAGCTGTATCCCCGTGTACCTTCTGTCCTCCAGACCTGCAAATGCATTTCCAGCAGGAGTCTCGTTTTCCTCAGTCTCACAAGACAGGTGCACAGTGCCTCGTGCCTTTAGGTTTTTCTCAGGCTGAGTGCTTAGAACAATTGGTCTGGGTAAAATTTTTCATTCAGAATTGTTTGGGTTTTTTTGTGTTGTGAAAACATCAACCCAAAGGAGATGTTAGGGAGCGAACGTCGCAAAGCAAGGCTAATTCTAATATTTTAGTTTTGTTGTGCTGGTACGTGTAACAATTGCTATCATAAAGCTCTGTGTGGTTTAAACATGCATAATTTTAGGCAAATGTTCTAGTATTTTGCTGTCTTAGGGATATAGTAAATAAAATAATTTCAGGATGACAAAGGCCAGGGAAGAGGCTCCCATTGGTATTGAATGGATGTCAAATCAAGTTTCTGCTGTATTAGCAAAGCTTTATCTGAAAAAAGTTTGCTTCTTATTCTATCTTTAGAAGTGTTACAAGGTTATAAATAAATAGTGTGTGTCTTTCTAAAATGTGTGCAGTCTTTGGTTTTGAAGTTGTCCATGTTTCTTCACATGGATAATTAAATTGCTTTTGGCTGACTTATCTACTCGAGGAGGGCGATCACAATGTATACCCTTTCTTTTTGCACACCCAGGCACATTATCTGGAAGATGTGAGAATCCATTGGCTATATTTTACGTTTTTTGTAAGGTTACAAAACATGAAATAAGGCCTTGGAAATGGCTCTACAAAAGACGTAAGTTCAATTTTATTGTTTGATATCAGGTGATTGTTAAGGGTCTTACAGTAGCTACATTTTTATGTCTCCACTGTAAATACTTGACCAACAACTCAGCCTGTAAGTGGCTCTCCTATAAAGTTTAGTATAACAAGCATTTCTCATGATCATGGGTGTTACTGCCAGTAACATTCTGATTTGCCGATGTTTATTTCTGTTTAATTAAAATAAGAGTTTGTTTTGATCTTGCTTTTAAAAATTATTTAGCACATAAACTTTACAGTAGCTTTACGAAGTCTCTCATTATATCTTTCTCTAAGAATTTTTGTTTGGTTTGTGATGTTCTCTGTTTTTCCTGCTTCCCAAACCTGTGTATCAGTAGGTTTCATTCTCACAGACTCAACATTCTGGTTGCAGTGCATTGGTCCAGGCACAGCACGAGCAGAGATTTTGCCACAGGCAAGTGTGGCACGTTTTCCAAAGGTGTTACTGGGTTTTGTTGATCAAAATACTCTCCTGGTAACAGCCCATCTAGAATGTTTGACAACATGAATTAATTCTTGAAAGAGACTTTCTAAAGCAGCGAATGGAGTCAGGAAACACAGTTCGAACTGGGAAATGGAGATCAAATCCCTGACCTTCATCGACAAAGCTAATGCTCATCTCTTTAATGTATATTAAATTGTAAAAAATCACTTGGCTTCAAGTAGAATTTGCTCTCCTGAAGCCATGAGCTTGCTTTGAAAATCCGCTTCTCCCTCTGACCTTGATTATCTTTCTCAACAATGCAGTGGTTTAAAACAAGACTTGTGTTCTTATGGAAGTATATTTGTGTCTGTGTGTATGAGTAAATGCACTGTAACTTTACAGCCTCAATAATATGGAAGAATTAACCTGGAATAAAAATACTTCAAAAAACAATCACAGGGGAAATAAAATTATTAGACAAACTTTTAAATTCACAACAGAAGTCAGTGTAGCCCTTTGGATTTCTTTCAGCTGTGTTTTGTATAACTTTGTTTTGCTTCTCACAGAGACCTAATCTTGCAAGGCTAGAACTTGTATGCAGAGCAGCTGGAATTAGTTAAATATTGGAACTACTGCTGGTTTGGTTGCATCCTCCAACATGACCAATCCTCAGTAAGTACCATCTGATAAAATTATAATTGATTTTGAATGAAAGAGAACAGGTTGCTGCCTGTAGGAGAACGATGTTGTGACATCAAAAAGGTTCTGAAGTTGTCTAAAGAGTGTGAATTAGCAGAAAAAACATGAATGTTGTAAGCATGTCTGATGTATTACTAACAGCAGTGGCTGAAAACTGGTATGTTGTATTATTTTCAGGTCTGTTTGTCCTTTTTTTTTTTTCCCTGCCACCAAACCTGTCCCAAGCCTGTCTGCCAGCACTAGTCTGTTTTTTTGGTTTTGTTTTCAGTCAAATCAGATTATGTCTGTGATTTAGTCTGTCTAAGAATACAGAAGCTAGGTACTGTTGGGAGAGGGAAGGCAGCACCAACCCCTCTCCTTTTTTCTTTATAATACTGGAAATGGGATCATCGTGTGCTCTTTCATGTAAAACTGAACCTGCTTGGTCTTATAAAGGTAAATGTCCACAGGATGGCACTAAAGGTGAAAATCAAAGAAAATTCTTGCTAAAATTAGTTCCTACCTCTGGGTTTCTGATTTCAGATTGTTTACAGAAGAATACAGTTCGTTTGGAAATCAAAGAATCTCATTACTTTCCGTTATTAGTTACACATGAATAAAATAAAGGCCTTTAGGTTGTTCAAATAGTACTTCCTTTTACCTCTGCTCACTGCCATAGTATGACACAGCTACAGCCTTTCCCTGCCAAATGCTGGAGATATAACAGCATTTTCTGTTTTTTTTTAAGTTACTTTCTTATGTAATGCTGGCAGCAGCTAGCTCCATTTAATTTAGGAATAATGTCTTCCATCTGAAAGGGTTAGTCTAATATGAGGCTCTGACCAATAGAAACCTTCACACAGAATTTTGGTTCCCTCACTCACCTCCATAGATTATATCCTTATACAAAATATAACAGTTAAGTACTCTTCTAAACTCGTTACTTCTGGGAGAAAAAAAAAAAAAAGGAACTGTTAATCAGGTTGCTTAAATTGCTGGAAGATTTTAATAAGCTTCTTTAAAACAAAATCACCAGTGCAATTTTTGCAGTCAAATATCAGAGTGAAGTTGGGTGCTAAGAACTTTTTAACTATATCCCCGTGGAAAAGGAGTATCTTCTCACCTGCTGCTGAAAACCTCTGACAGTAGCCTGAGATTTTTTCAGAAGTTAACAGGCCCCCCTGGAAGAAAGCTGGAGGAGTTTGTGCTTGCACCTACTGTGGATCAAACAGAGCAAGAGCTTTGGCTGGTGCTGCAGAGGATCACCCTGGCCATGAAAACCGTCCTACAGTGGAGTCATCCTTCACATACACTCAATAATACACTCCCTGACTAAGTTTCTAGAGCAGGAGTATCTTGTTATAAATGTGAAAGACATGCACATTGTCACACTGGTTTTAACTGCGTGGAGATTCCATTAGTGTTAGTGGGCTGGTGTAAGAATACACGATCAGATTAAGTAGCTGTGCATAAGGACAGTTTAGGTAATCTTTATGGAGGAGTCCATAATTCTTCTGAATCATTGTTCTCCTTTCAGAACTATTTTGTAATAATACAATGATCTTTTCTAGTTAAATGAAACAAAGCTGCCATCCATCAGAACTATTTGAATCAATATTCAAATCCACAGTGGAAGAGGGGTCAGACTGCATCCATTAATTAATGGTTGATTTGTATACAATGATTAATAAGCTTAGCTATTTATTGCTCACTGATGTAACTTACAGAGCAGTGAGTTTTTAGTTGGCACAGTTTCACGTCTTCTTTTCTGTTTTGCATGAATATTTTGCTTTTGGGTTCATGCTTTTTTTCTGTGTTTGTTTGTTTATAACACATCCATTTATATTTAGTGCCTTTGAAGCAGATTCAGCAGGGTGAAATGCTGTTCTCCTTTGTGAGGTTTCTGTTGATCACAGTGAGATCTACGAAAGACAAGTTTGGAGAGATTTGGTCTCCTCAATGACAACACCTCCCTCAATGACCTTGCAGAGGCCTTTTAAGTTGCTGGCTCTTTGGGATTCCATGAAGTTCTTGTCTCTAACTTACTTTTTACTTGTTTGCTTATTTATATATTTATATCTTTTATGTGTGTATGTGTGTTTATTATGTTTTCAGGCCTACAATTGAAGGTGGTGTTTCAGAAGTTGAGATAATTTCACAACAAGTAGAAGAAGAGACCAAAAGCATTGCTCCTGTACAGCTTGTTAACTTTGCTTATCGAGATCTGCCTTTAGCTGCACTTGATCTGTCTGTGGCTGGGTCCCAGCTTTTGTCAAATTTGGATGAGGAGTACCAAAGAGAGGGGTAAGTACAAAGGACAGAATTTTGTTTTATGGTTTTAGATTATACTGATTTCAGGACCTGTAACATAGGACACCTTAAGATGGAGAAGTGCAGCCAGTTGTCCTCAAACTCTTTTTAAAACCGTTGTCACAGAATGGAAGTGACCTTTTTTAATACAGCTAATCTGGGCTGGTTTGGGACTCTTTATAATTCTGCTGTTTGACCACAGTTTGGAAGCCTTATCCCAGGAAAAACTGGACAAAAGATCTATAGCCCATCAGAAAAGCAGAATGGCCTGGTGAAAGTTCTTTGCAAAGGAGTTTCAGGAGGGTTTCAGGATGACAGAGAGTTGGCTGCTGAGATTCTTGTATGTAGTTGTGCATCTCCTGACAGAGATAATGGCACAGTACTGCTGATTCCTGGACAGATAGTGTACTTTTCACCCAGTAATTTGAATTGTGTAGTTTGATCATGTGTGAATGTTGCCTTTGATAATGTATATAGTATATACATACTGCTCCTGTTTTCATAGAACAATGATTCCAGTTTTATTGAAATAAAAGATCTTAACCAGTTCATAGCAGTTGCTCAAACATAACCCAGTGTCAGATTATGTAGCATTGTTGTCCTACAGGACATTAGAAGTCATCCTTATGCCTGGTTCAGGCTTGAAGTGGCTGTAGGTGGACTGCTGTACTAAATCCTTTGTGAAAGATTTGGGTCAACTGGAGAGAATCCAGAGGAAGGCAGTGAGAATGATTAGAGGCTCAGAAAACCTGCCATGGAGTACTAATTGAAATAACATGAAGAAGAGACTTTGAGGGGAGCTTCTAAGAGACTTCAGTGAGGAAGGGAACAGCCTGTTATTGATCTCCGTGGTGTTTGGGACAAGAAGTAAGAAGCTGGTATTGCAGCAGAGAATTGTGAGGGCAGTGAAGGGCTGGGCTAAATGGCTGGTGTGTGGGGGAAGGAGGGGAACTGAGGCACTGTGGTCAGGAAGATGTATTTGTCAGGAATGATAACACTATAGTTTAACATCCCTTGGGACAGAGGTGAGGTGAGCACAGGTGCCCAGCCCTGCTGGTTCTGTGATTGCTGTTCCACCGTGTGTCACACTGAACACGTCTGCTCCACTGCCAGTGGGATCCATACAAAAGCACTTCCCAGTAAGCCAATAGAATGCTTGCTGATGAAGACATTAAAGGGCTTTATATAAGCCTCCATTTATTAACAACTCGATGAGTTTTAACCTGTGCTCTGTAATCAACAGAGACCTGCTTGATCTCAGCCCAGCAGGTATTCTGTGTGGAAGTCAGGAAGCAATATGTGGGGAAGGCTCTTGCTTTTAATTTCTTTCCAAATTGGACTTTATGAGACATCTCCAGAAAGTTGTTACTCCAAACAAGGGGAAATACATTTTGAGTAGGTTATATAAGCACGGTACAACTGTAACATAAAATACCCTGCATAGCAAAAGAGGCACTTGAAAATTAATTTGAGTATGCAGGTGTAACCCTCAGGCTATTTTGGTGCTGAGTCAATACCAGTTTAGTTCAAGTATGCATTTTTATAGATTTTTATGATCTGAAACTCAATTTTTCACTGTGCCAAAGGGCGCAGATCTCTCATTGTAACCATTTGAGCAGCTTTGCAGTCTTAAGCATGAAAATAGGCCTGTCATTCTTTTCCTCAGCAGAGATCCCTTCCTTCACACAGACTTCTTTTGTGGCTTTGTCAGGCTGCATGGAAGTAAGCAGGGGCCATCCAGACCTCCCAGCTGTAGATTGCATTCTCTGAAGAAAATTCAGAGCTTTAGTTTGTACATCTCAATGCATTTTGGCTGAGTCCTGGGACTGCATCTCCCGTGTGGGAGTGGCGGCTTCTTCCTTTCAGAAGCTCTCATGACAACTGATGCCCTGAGAAATTTAGGAGCAGAGCTGAGCTCCAGAAGCCCAGCAGCAGACTCAAAATACTGTCCCCGTGCCACCTTCTGGCTTGGTGGGGAATATGTCTGGTTTTATGAATGGGGTGTGATTTCTTTCCCATGGCCTTGTTAGATGTGACTGGCTTCAACCTGAATGAGAAGGAGATGGGGAGGGTCAGATCAGTGGACAGTCACCAGTAAGGTTCCATTTCCATGCATGGAGCAGCAAGAGAGACATCAGACTAGAGAAGAATGAGAGGGCAAGAAAGGAGTCTTCTGATTTAATGGTGCATCCTAAGGTTTTCCTCTAATATTCCTTCTTTAAGGCCAGAAGGTGTTTAGGGTCCAAGCACAAATTTAACCTGGTTGCTAACGAGGGGAACTTTTTGTTTCATCTGAGAGAATGTTTCTCTTAATAAAGCCAGTATTAATGGGCAATCAGGAATAGGTGGATAGCTCAGGAATAGCTCAGCCCTCTTTGTGTGCTTGGAAACTCTCAGATGGCATCAGATTAGCTACCCCCCACAAGAAATGAAAAAACAAAAGGAAAAATTAAAAAAAAAGAAAATTGTGGTCTGTCTTTAACTTGTTAGACAGACAGTGTGTAAGCTGACATTCCTATGACTTTAATACTGGAATAAAGATCTTATTTTGTGTAGTTTGATGGATCTTTCCTTTTTTATATCAAATTCTCAGGGCAGTCAGTTCCTGTGTGTTGAAGGAATTTTGTGGACAGTTTGAGCTGTTTTGTCAGAAGTTTGGATGACAGTACTGATTCCTGTGCTAAGCAAAAAAGAAAGTACTGCAGATTAGATGGTGCATTAAGCCTGGCCCTGAATACACCTGTAAGTGGTGAAAGGGTAATCAGGCAAGAAAAACCTTTCTGCACTCCCAGAAACCCTCAAACACATCACAAAATGTGTTGTCTTCTAATGTGGGCTGAGCAACGATTCTTCTCCCTCTGTAGACTTCTCACATAGGGAAAGTACAGAGATTTACATGATGGAAGTTGGTTAAGTCGGACAGAATCTGCATTACAAATACTCATTACAGGTCACTTGGGTGGGCTGGCATTGCCATTGCCTCGCACTGATGAGGAATAAGGTGTGTGAGGCTTCCCTGAGCAGGATAGGAGGAATTCCTGCCTCTGCCTTGCTTCCTAGACTGATGTGCCTGGTGTTAACAGAGCTATGGGTCTTACTCTTCAGAAAAAGGAGGTTTTCTGGAAAATGCCAAGAGTATGTCACTAAAACATTTGGAGTTTTATGTGACTGTAGCAGTCTCTTTATAAAGGTAATCTCTTCCTTACTGTGGGAAGAAGCTACTATTTCTTCTTACTGTTGGAAGAAACAAGAACCAATATGAGTGTGCTGTTCCTCAGTTAATGGCCCCACTGATCTGCCCTGCAGTTCCCTGGTTAGACTCATCCTTAGAGATCACTGCTGTGCACTGCTCAGACACTGCAGAGATGGCTGAGACACATATATGAGAATTGAACTCATCCTGAAAATGTGCCTTGCATGCCAAGGAGCACACCTGGTGCACACCTCTAACATATCTGTAGCAAATTGGGTGATGCTCAGGTAAAAAGCACAACTTGCAGCAGCAGAGTTGCCAGTTTGCTTTGTGTCTGTGAATTTACTGGGGAGGTTATGTCTGCACTGGACTCAGTTTGCATGAAAAGAGTATGCAAACATTTCTTTAAGGAGATTAATCACCCAGACTTTTAAATGTTAACATGAGCTTTAAGTGCCACTCTTGATTTCTTTTTTTCCAGTCAAGTGTTCTGTTTTCCAAAAACTATTTTCTCTCTTCTGCTTTTTGCATCAATGACCAATAAAAGTGCTGGAGAATAGCTGGAAAATTGACAACCTGCAGAAAATGGGACATGTGCAGGGATAGGGAAACCTTCTCCTTCCTGTATTTTCCTGAAGTTCCAGTTAGGAGGTATCTATCACAGTCATTTATAAAGGAATTCACAGATAGTTGCACAACAGGCTGCATTTTAATGTTGTGTGACTATACAGATAGACAGTGGGTCTCTCTTGATGAAGATCTGTGTTTACTGGGGGTTGTGAATCGAGGGGGGAGAGATATACACCAACTTTAAATTATTTGTTCTATTTGCTTTAAATTGCAGCTCTTGAGGTTTTATATATTAAAGAAGTTTGAAACATGATGGTGCTTTCAAAATACTGTTTTACATAAAAAGAGGTAAAGTTTGGGATTTCACGCAGTTAATGTGACTCATTTGACATTAGCTGTAAACAGTTGGAATTTAATAATCATCTGTTCATAGCCTCAGATTTGTTTGGTATCAGCTAGAAAGTGCATTAAACAGTAGGAATATCTGAAAAAAAGAAAACTGCAGGGAGAGAGAGAGAAAGGAAGGGAAACCAAAACTGAACAGAGATTTACAGAGGTGCAGAATTAACACAGGGAAGAGTCGTGAGCTCTTCTTTTTAAATTGGTTGCAAGACTTTGCTGGTGAATAAATTCACTCATCCTGGGAGAAAAAGATGTCTGTCCCTTCACTGTCTTCTGTAATTGCACCGAGTAGATGCACTTATTTTGGTCTTCGTATTTATCTTTCAGATATTTGATCTTGTTGAGGTATTTTACTTAAAGTTGCTTTAACTAAAAGAACTTGATCGAGTTCTTACATTTCTCTTGCTTTCTGCTTTTCTGGTCTTTATCTGGCAGCATAATAAGAAATAGTCCCTTTTCTCAAAAGATCTGTGCACCTCATGCAGATCCTGGAATACATGATTTTGATACATGGTGAATAATGAGGTTTAAGCTCAAGATAAATTGCAAAGGTTTTGGAGGGCAGAAGTATTTCACATAGCGAGCGAGCTCCTTGTATTTACAAAAGTGACTTGTAATTTATTTTTAGCTGCCAGTCATAGTCTGAATCCAGAAAGATGGTGCAAAATCCTAACATCAGGATACAGTGAAATGAGACTGTAGTGCTGATTTGTTCTTTGGGCAGTACTATATCACTGCTACTCTCAGTGCTGTGGTCCAAAACTGAGACCTGCACTGCAGCAGAAAATGAGCATTCAGCACCATAGAACCTGTGAGGTGCCCAGCTCTTCACTAGAGACTACCTGAAATTTTGGGCTGTGTTATGGGGACTTGGGTGATTTGGAATTTTTAAGCCTTTTAAGTGTTTATCTTTTTAAGTTTTGTTTTCCAGACTAGCTCATTACTGTGTTTATCCTTGTACCTAAATCCTTTGAGTGGATCCCTCCAACATCTTATCACTTGGTAGAGGGAGCACTGCTAGAAGTAAGACAAAGAATTAATTTTCTAGCTCAGTGATTTTCAGACTTTTTTGCTTTGGAGATCTTGCTGTATTTTTCCAACAAACTTACTTTTCCCACATACTTTTTGTGGGTAGAAGTGTAGTAATTGTAGCCCACAGACCACTGTTAGCAAAGTGCTTCACTGGAGACTGGGAATGAAATGGATCTAATTTGTCTGGCTTGATAAAGGAATTAATTGTCTGAGTTGGAGAAGATATGGCTTGGTGCAAAAATGGAAATGTGGATAAGCAATGGGACAAGGGGGAAATGTGGAAAAGATTAATATTTGTCTGGAAGGCAAGACTGTAAAAAAAATCAGCTAAATACTGAGCAGCAGTATGAAAGCAAATCAGATCTTAGCATTGCTAAGGAGAAGGAGCAGAGAATAAAAGAGAGGCCGTTGTTGTGCCTCTGTAGATATCCAGGTTTTGCCCACATCTTGAACATGAGTGTAGTTCTGGTCCCTGTCAAAAAGGATATGGTAGATATAAAAGAACTGGAAAAGAATCAAAGGCAAACAGTGATCAAAGATGTGATAGAACATCTGACTGGAGATGACTATGTAAACTAGGACTCTTCAGTCTGGAGAAGAGAAGGTTGATGTGAGATTTGATTGACATTACAAAGTCTGTGACACAGAGAGGTTAAAATAAGGTTAGACACCCACACTCCCCTCTCCCAGCACAGCCTCTAGGGTACATTAATAGATTAAGGCCCGGTTCCAAAGAAGCAAAAAGAGGTTGCTCTTTGCACAGGGGGCAGTAGATGCCTGGAGCTACTTTCTAAAGGCTCTGTGGCTGCTAATAACTCATCTCCCTAAGGGGAGGTTGGACAAGTTTGTGGAAGAGAAATTCATTGAAGGTTGCTAAGTACAGTCTGAGAAAACACATCTATCTCAGGAAGTCACCAAATTGAAAATAGTTGGATGCTGTGAGAATGTTAAGGGGAAGTATTTATATGTTTGCCGTGTTCTTACTCATCTTGAGACATCTGCTCATGGCCACTGTTGGAGACAGGATGCCAAGCCTTTGTTCTGGCTTAGTACAGCTGTTCTTATGTTTCTTAAAGGTAGTTTTTCACCCTGATGTGGATACTTCACTAAAGATTTTAGCATAAAAAGAAAAAGCCTAATAAGCAATTTTCAAGTGAGAGAAGTAATAGACCAGGTAATCACAGGTTATCTGTGGGCAAATGGTGTGTTACACACCTATAAAGAAGGCACAAATGATCCTAGAAAGCATAAAGTGCTTCAAATAGAGCTGGGAAGCATTCATGTAATTAATTAAACCTATTCCAAAATATTATGTACTGCTCCAATAGTCTGTATTCACGTGCAGAAGAGGCCACCAGGATAGTTACTGAGACTGAGTCTGTTCTACAAAAAGCTGGGCTTTAATTGAATTACATGAGTGGCTGCCATTTCTGTGTGGAAATGCATCACAGACAAAATGCCAGCAAGGGAAGAGAACTAATCAAGCTAAAGAATAATGTTGGCACAAGAACAAGTGTGTGTAAACTGGCCATGGGTGAGTTTAGGGAGAAAACTGGGGCAATCTTTCCTGCCCTTTTAGCAGCAGTTTCGCTGCAGTCTTACAAGAAGCGTTGTGGGGTTCGGAGTAGTAAAAGTTTTAGGGAAAAAAAGATGAGGGTGTTCTCAGTAGTTAAACCAAGCTTGTAGGAGAAGTCTGGGAAAGGGGTGCAGAGCTCTGTCTGTTCCTTGGAGTGAGTTGCTCGAGGCCTCCAACTCCTCTTGCCTGCTGTGAGGTTCTGCTGTCTGTGCTTCTCAGCCAGATTTTGTATTGTTATTTAGCCTTTCTGTGTTCCTGTCACTTCCTGACCATGGCCTTTCTACTCTTCAGATAGTGATTTGGATCTCCTCCATCCTTCTGTTGTCTGATCCTAGCCATCTTGTGAGATGCAAACACTTGCTGTTTAGCCAAAAGAAAAACAAAAAGACAGGGTAAGGTATAATGCAGATTTGGGGGTATTTGTTTACATGAACAGAAAATAGAAACAATGACAGCTGTTAACAGCTTGAAGAAATTGTTTGTAGTGATTCCTTACCAAATAAATATGTTCAACCTTTCCCAGTTTTGCCTTATGTTCTTTTTTTCCAAGCTGTTTATTAATAAGACTAGCAGTGATGATGACAGATTGGTTTTGCACAAAGCCATGTGTGAAAGTATCTTTAAAAAGAATTACCCCTGGTAAAATTCCACTAAATATATTTTAATGTCTCAGAACAAAACTTTACAGCCCTGTGTCACCATCAACCACGAAATTCCTGTGCTAGTGTATTTATTTAATTCATCCATTAATTGTAAGAAAGGTCAGTAATATTCCTGTTTTAGAGATGAAGTAGCTGAGGTACCTGATGAACCTGTTTGAACTTTCACACAGGAAAGTTCTCCTAAGTCATACTTGTCTGTGGATTCAAGCAAACACAGTCAGGACACCAGGAGAATGTGTGCTTGTTCTCTGAACAAAATTGAGGACTATTTTATTGGTTTGAGGTTTTTTGATGGATTTTTTTTTTTTTTTTTTTGTGAGGATGGGGGAAATTGGTTTTTTTTTCTCATTTCTGTCTGAAGTGAGGGAAAAAGATGTTTTCCTTGTCTGTGGCTAGTGTGTAATCTCATAAATGTATGAAGAGCTCTGTAAGTTCTGGGGGTTTTGGTGGTTTTTTTTGAAAAGTCTGTGTAGCTACATTTCTAATCTGAGCTTTAAATTTAAGTGCAGCTTTGCAGAGTCACAGGTGAAATGACCAGAGTTTGGAAGGTAAGTTTAAACCCACACTAATTGTAGTAGGGATCTGGTTTTCTCCAAAACTGGATTTTTCATCTGTTGAATGGATGAGCCCTTCCACCTCAGAAGGGAGAAATTAGTGCTACTCTGCTAAACAGGTTACAGGGTTGAAGAGATGAGGAGATTTGGGTATTAGGAGTCAGTGTGGTTAGCAGGTCATCAGGTTTATCTAAAATATATTTCTAGTTGGATTATAGTTCCTTTTGTTATTTATGTCCATCCTTTACAAGAGGTAAGAAGTAAAAATAAAAAAAAAACAGCAATCCAAGACAAGATCAGGACTGGAGTGTACAGGAGTGTGGAAGTAGCAGGGAAGAGAAGCAGCAGGAGTTAGAAGTAGCTAAGCAGCACCCAGGAAAAAACCACACAGGACCCTTTTTAGAGTGAAATATGGGTGTAAACACGCAGATGAGCTGCCATTGACCTCTTAAGCTGATTGCTTTTTGCAGTTGTAAGCTCATAGTTTCATTCAGGAGCTTTTTAGAATCAATGTTATTGATACTGAATGATAACACTGAACTGAGAGAATAACTCTGTGTGCTTTAGGATTCTGTAAGTAATTAATAGCTTGAGTAATGATTACCATGGCTATATGTAATTGTTTATATAATAAACTTTTGGTTTATTTTTACTGTTTTTTGGTTTAATTTGTATATTTGAAAATCTTGACTGTGTAGAGCTTTTAAAGGATTGTACTTGGGCCCTCTACTGATCATTCTGAGAACAGGAAAAGCTGCCCTGCAACATTAAAATGCTGGATAACGGGACTGTTGGAATAGGGAAGATAAATGTAAGTGGAGAATCAAACTAAAGTTTGTTCTGTTTAAACAGGGCCATGCCCCCTCGTTGTTTTAGAAAATCTAAAAAAAAAAACCCAACCCCAAGCCCAAAATCATAGTTGCATTAAAAACAAGTTGACCTATTTTGAGGTGATGTAAAATAAAATCCGTTAAAAGATCAAATTGGAAAAAAGGCCCTATCCCAATGCCTTTTTTATTTTGCCTTATGTTTTAAAACTACCTGTTTAAAACGTAGTGCATTCTGTATTCAGGCTTGAGGCATAACAAAGTTTAACCTAAGGGCAAGTTCCTGATAGTAACACTTGTCAAATCTTCTGTGAAGTTTTAAGAGTCAGTTGAGGAGGTCTTTCACTGTCAGGTAATCAGGCAATCTGAGGCAAGTGTTGATGTGCTTAATTCTGAGAAGCTGCTTGAAAGTGTCAAGTCTCTGAGCACTGCTTGGCATCACTTTCTCCCCCATCTCTGAGTGTGGGTACGTCAGAGAACATTTTGTGATGTTTTTCCAAGTGTTTGATTATAACAGGAGTTATTGAGTCTAGAGCTGTTTATTTGGAATTGATCAGTACCATCATTTCTTCTTCTATACCAATGGTTTCTGTGTATTGTCATTTTAGTTCGGTGGGGTTACTGCACCACACTTGTGTGCTTGCAGCTTTTTAAGCCTAGTCAATAAATCATGTCAGCTTTTCATTACCTAAAGTGTATTTACAGTGCTTGGAAAATCTGAAGTGTCAGGCAATACTCCACCAGAACTTCCTGAGGTGAGCCAGGACAGGAACACTGAGAGCACTCTGATGAGAAATTATATGTATCAAAGTGAAACTGGAGGGGTGTGGGGGTGGTTTAGGAGGAAAAAAGTATCAGGATGTGCTTTATGCTTCTAAAGTCCATGCTACTGGTATTGTCATAACCAGTACTTTCAAAAGAAAAAAAAAATTGTTTTTTAGCAGCCCCCTTGTAATTTTGTATCTGCGTTAGTGCAACCTTTGCAGATCCATCAACCTCTGTCCAGAGTTCTGGTCCTCGGAGCCTCCTCCTAACTGCATCCTGCCTAAACCTTATTTTTCCTCTAAAACAAGGTGATGCCATCTAAACTAGGTTTGGGAGCAGTCCCTGGTGCATGTTGTCCCCAAAACTGTGTTACCCCAAACTCCAGGAAAGTAATTTTTGGCCTGATCCATGAACAGAGTGGTGAGAGTAAGACAAATAGGCAAGTGAGAGAGCCTTGGTCAGAGGTTTGACACTTAGCCAGGTGTGTGCCTTTGCTACTGCAGGTGTAGCTATGGAATCATTCTTTGGTGTTTTCCAGATTCCTATTGCTCCTTTCCACGAGGTCGTGGACTGATTGTTGCAAACCAAATTTGGCAGCCCTTGTCAGATCTGTCTCATAGCAGAGCAGGGATAAAGGTGAACAACCATGAAATTCAACAGCAGAGAAATTCTTAAAAAAAAAGCATCATTGACTTATGAATAGCAGAGCCCTGCTGTGCCTTGGTGCTCCCGGAGAAGGGAATGCAGCGTGTCTGTCAAAGTGAGAGCACGTGGAAAATGGGCAGACAGGAAGAAAGTAGAAATGTGTGTGTGATAATTAGGGCTGCATCACTCCGTGCATTGAAGGCACTTGAACACCAGTGCACTGCAGAGCTGGGGGGACACACAAAATCCCCAGGGGAAGGGGGTTTTTTATGTGTTTTTCTCGGTCAGGAAACCAGTGAAAGTGAATTTTGCAAAGTCTTTGTGCATTATTGCTGAGTGTATCCATAACAGCAGAACTTGTAGTTTTGAGTTCACTGCTCTTTAGCTCTTTTCCTTTTTCACTTCTTCTTCTTTTCTTTTCTTTTCTTGTTTTTCCCTTAATTTTATTTCTTTAGATCTAACTGGCTAAAACCGTGCTGTGGGAGACGAGCAGCTGTGTGGCAGGTATTTTTGCTCAGTGCAAGTCTCAACAGTTTCCTGGTAGCCTGTGTAGTATTGGTGGTGATTCTTCTGACTCTGGAACTCCTAATAGATATAAAGCTTCTCCAGTGTGAGTAGGAGGATTTTTTTTTCTTTTTCTTTTTTTTTTTCTCTTTCTTTTTTTTTTTAATTTTGATAAAATGAAGGCTTAACTTGCTGGGAGGTTTTTGAAGGGGGGAGGATGGTGGGGATTTTTTTTCCTACCACTTAAATTATTACTAGGTTAGGTAAGAAATGTGTTTTTGTGGAACCCTGGTACAGTGAAGTCAGTCTCTTCCTTAATTTGCTGACCAAATTCAGGTCAACTAACAAATTCAGTATAGGACAAATTTTCAAAGGCTACAAACAGAGTGTACATGCAGAGGTTCACATGTGCTGTCATTAGTACTTGAAAAGGTCTGTCTTTTACAGACATGCTACATATGCACAGAAAAAACCCTGTGCCTCATTAATCTCTGATGCTTATCACAGGTGGGTAGACAGAAGTGATGAACATACCAGGCATTTTGGTGCTACTTCTATTATTAATTTACTTCTGCTGAGGTGGATAGGAATTGAAATTACAGTTTTCTAGGTTGTAATGCACTGAAATGATACAGATTTTCATTCTACTTTGCTGATACACTGTGAGTCAAATAATAGCTTAAATGGAGTTTCACTTTATCTGAATTCACTCTGCGCAGGTTCCACAGTGGAAATTTTAATGCTTCTGTTTTGCTTCCTAATTCATCTTCTTTTTTCCCCTTCTTCTCTTTTCCTCCATTCCACCCCTTTTTTCTTCTTTTTTTTTCCCCTTTTTTCTTTTATGATACAAAGTTGACATGAACACAAATATCAGCTACACTTTTGCCTCTGCTAAATGTTGAGGAGCAGCCTCTCCCATCTCCATACAATCTCAAATGTGCTGAAATGGCAGTTGGGGTTCAGACAGTCCCTTAAATGCAAGAACACGTAGCACAAAAGAGTCGTGGCCTGGTATCTTCTTCCATGGCAGCTTTAAACTGAACAAACCAAATTTTTATTCTGTTGAAGTCCTTTTACTGTTGTGATTTGTCAACCAGTTGTAGTGGAGCAAAGACTTAGGTATTGCAGTTGTATTAAGATTATTTTAGGGGACTTTGTTGATAATTGCAGCCATTTCATACACTCTGTGAGATGAATAAATGGCTGAGCTGTCACCCCACACTGTTGCTCACCATTTACACCTGTCTGTCCATGCTGCACACGCTGTTCTGACATGGCCACTCCGTTCCAGTTGTTGTTTTCCGTAGTCTCTGGTCACTTCCCATTTTGGATGAGGGAGCCCAGCATTTGGACAAGTCTACTTGCTGCTTTCAAAAAAGTCAGGAATGCTAATTATGGGTGTAAGTCCTTAAGAAATGAATGAGGAAGAGGCTTTCAACAATATTTATTGAGATGTCACATCTTTCTGTTGATGTAGGAATTGTCACTCCCTGCAGAGCCAAAATTGTTTTTGTTGATTTCTTGTAGAGTTTTGACAGTTTTGGACACTCTCCTCTGGAAGCACCTGTTTTCTTACCGTTTATTTTCTGAAGCATTTTCTAAAGAAGGCTTTGTTTTAGGACTCATTCCTCCTCTGTGTGTCTGGTGCATGTGACACTCTTAAAAGCTCTGCAGCTTACACCGTGTGCATGAGCTGTAGGTGTTTGGCTGGGCCAGGTGACTTCCTTGTTCAGAGGTGGCCCCTGCCTGTGTGGATTTTCTCAGCACCTGAGGAAGGACCCATTCCACTTGTGTTGCTACTTTACATTTTAACTAATGAATCTTCCCATCAGGCCTTTTGTCTTTGCCTTCTTTCAATACCTTCTATCTTGTTTTAAATCAGATAAAGGCTGTCTTGGTGGGGCTGATATTATAAGTATTGCAATTGTGCCATATGTGTCGCTTACATTAAGGTTTTGAAAAGCCATTAGCCCATAATTATGTTTTTCAAAAATGTAATTACAGTTTAAAGGATTCCTTGTTCTATATAAAATCAACCAGTACATTAGGGTATGTCACAGCACATCACTGCCTATTTTGTTTGTAATGACAACTGCTAATCCACATTATAGACTGTAATTCCTTAGGAAGCCTCCCTTTATTAAAAAAAAAAAATGCAACAAAAGAAACCCTGGTGTTTTCTTTAGCTGTGACATTTTTAGAGCATCATTTTCCTCCATGGTTTCAGTGCAGTCTTTGGTTGCACAGTGCACAAAGCTGCCGGTTGCAGAGATGGACACCACATTTGCAAACTGTGGGTCACACACATGAAAAGTACAGAGACCTTATAGGGTATTTTATCACAAAGCATATTCATACCAGAATTAGAAACCTCAGAAAGCAGGGGACACATAATAGGTCTTATTTATTATAAGTCTCTGTCCTACAATCTGCTTTTTAAGTTCTGTCTTCAAAGCTGCTCACAAGCATTAACAAAATAACATCTCAACAGCTCGTGATGTTCTGCAAATGCAGAAATAGATGTATATTAACTCACTTGCACCTCATTTAAAAAAAAAAAAAAAGAGGATTGTGGCAGTTTCCAACCCTAACACCTCAGAAGGGGAAAGCAACTCAGGAAATGATCTTATATTGCCCTCCTCCTGCAATGAGCTGCAGCAGGTGGATCTGTAACAGGCATCAGGCCTCCCTGAAGGCCCTGAAACTGAGGAGCTCCACTCCTGTCAGTTTGGTTGCTGGATCTGGGCCCTGGCTGAGTGCATGCAGAGCTGCCAAAGGAAACACAGGTGCTGGTGCAGCAGTGCCTCAGCAAGAGGGGCTTCAGGGCTCCCGACTCCCTGCAGTGGGTGTCTGCCAGGAAACCACCCTCAGGAACAGCCACTGAAAGCAGGTGCTGGTAGTACAAGCTTCTGTGATGGTCTCTTAGGGTTTGTCAGGGTGTATCCTTCATCCCTCACCTCTGGATATATGTTTTGAGATGTGAAAGTGAGGGAGAGGGGAGGAGGTGAACTGAGTTTGGCTGTACTCTGCATTTTATATTGATTTATTCTTTATCCTTCTTCATGACTAAAAAGCGCCTGGATTTGCATTCACTTCTTCCCTATAGCACCAGACAAGAAAAATGTGAAGCAAAGCAAAACTTTTTGGCTTCTAGCTTTTAGGGGAAAAAAGAAGCTAGAAGTTCAGCAAATGTGAAACTGTGTTTCAGATTAAAGTAAAAGCTGAATAGCATAGGTGATTTGCCTCAAACTGAATCCCAGTGATGTACCCAAACCACCACAGAGCAGGAATGAGCACCTCTTGGAGAAGCCCCTTCTGGTTTTGTAGCTTTTCACAGCATTTTTTAAAGGGAGTGTTTTGGAAGAGGCAAATATCCAGATTCCGTGTATGGGCTGCCGATTCAATTCCTGTACAAAAGCTGCTTGTTTGGAAGGCTTTTTCAGGTTTACTGTTTTACTGGCAATTTAATTGCCCCCTGTCTGGCAGGGCGTACAGCACAGCTAGTGCTCAGTTAGTGTGGCATCAGAAATGGGTTTTCTCCCCAAATTCTGGTTGCTGTGTCTTTTTTTTCCACTGGGGGGCAGCTGGAGCCTTGTAGGTCAATCGACACTGCTGGAAAAACAGCATCCAAACGGTTTCCACTGCCTTGGGAAAGTTAAATATATTATATTTTGCCCGTTTGTTTCATCAAGTAGTTCCTGTGCTGCACCACAGCAAACATTCTCTCATCGAGCCCCAGAAGAGCCTCAGCAGTGAGAGTTCCAGTGGCAACCCATACTCACAGTTTTATTTCTACCCTGATTTCCTCCTACATCCCTCTCCTCTGCTTTCCATTTTAATCGATTTTGATTTAAAAATAAAATGCTTTATTTAGCGTGTCCCCTATGTGTTCTTGGGACACAACCCACAGCCTTGCATCTCTGTGCACACAGCCATCGACTGCCTTACCCTCGGCTGTCATTCTTTGGCACTGCAAACCACACAGGCTGGGTTGGTCTGTCTGCTGTGGAGATGGCAGACTCACAAATACCCTGAAGTAAGGAGAGGATGTCTTCTCTTCATTCCCTTATTCCAGACTTGGGAGTAGGAGTTGCCAGCAGTTCAGATACGGGACCCTGTCAGCTTTCTGCACTTTTCTGTCAGTGTGAAATGTATTTGGAGCCCATTCTGAGCACTAGTTTTTAAGCATCTGTTCCAGACAAACACTGATCATCTGAGCTGAATTGTCAAAGACTGAATACAAGGAGTAATGTGGCAATAGTGGAGCATTCTGTTTCCTTACTGAATCCTAACTCTGGATTTTTAGGTGTACAGCATTTAGTCACACACCCCGAGCTAAAGCAGCGCATGGGGTGAGAGCATGGACAGTGACAGAGCAGCCAAGACCTGAGTGTGTCCTTGCTTACCAGCAGTTACCTGTAAATGCTCCAGTGAAGAGCTGCTGCAGCTGCCAACGAGCTGCCTGAATTAGGATGAGCAGCTGGCAGGGCTGGAGTTCCATGTCCCATTGCATCCCATCCTCCTTCTGGTACTTCCATTACAAAATTTAAGAAAGCAAACTTTACCATGTATAAGTTGTAGAAGTTCTAATTATATTAAACCTGAGTTGCACTTTGCTACTATAATGACCCTTCATTGTATTGTGTTAATTGCAGTTTCAAGTGCTTCACAGTTTGCAGGAGTAATTCACTGGATCAGCCTAGTCATCCTCTCTGTTTTCTTTTCAGAGGTATGTATAACCAAAGTCTTTCACCACATACAGAACTTCAAAGTATTTTTATGTTGTCAGTGGAATTAGCGAGAGTTGTAACATTAATTTGACTGTAAATAAATGTAGCATGGTGTGTTTTAAGAAAAAAAAAACAAAATCATGTACTGTTGTGTTCCTATGCAACAAACTAAAAAATGCAATATAGATTAGCACTGTTTGTCATTTGTCTGGAATTGGTAAGGAAATGTGGAAGATACTGTCTTACAAATTATAATTGGAAAGCTGCAGAAAGAAATAATTATCTCAGAATCACTAGAGGCACTGGACAGGACTAGTTTCATCCATTTGTTATCAGTGTCACTGGGTATAAGGCATAGGATTAAGGCACGTTCTTTGAGAATAAAGAACCACAGGAGTTTTTCTACAAAAAGTTCTGTTTTGAGAGTGGCATTATCCCCTCTCACAATTTATCTAGGTAGTTCAGGTGTTCCAGGTTGCTGCATATAGACCCAGTAAGAGAATGAAACAAATGGTGAATTTCTGGGCCAAAACGTGTATAGATATATGTGTTGTATGATGTAACAAATGACCAAACTGGGATGATCTGTTAGAGTTTTCAACTTTATTCCAAAAGGAAGTAATTGGTATTGAGACTTTTAGACTGCTCCTGAAATACTCCAAAATGCTTTTATGGCTATTTTTCAGGTCATAATATGTTACTTGTCACAAAAACAAGTTTTATGTTTGTTAAGTTGGAAGACAACTTGGACTTAAATATTTAAAAATATTTTTTCTAGTTCCATATTAGAAAATATTATCATCCAGACAGATGTGAAAGTCTTTACTAAATGGTAGATTTAGATGAAGGTTACAAAAAAAAAAATCAGAACCCAAAAATCTGTGATATCTGCAAATGATTTGTTGGATCAGTTGTGTTGAATTCATGCATTGCTTACTTCCATGGTGCTCTTAATGAAATACATTTATTTACATATATCCTTGTATTTCTACCCAGGGGTTTTTTTTTTAGCTGGTGTTGTCAGTGGGTGCTTTCTGAAAGGATTGTTTGATAGCAGGCAGGGGTCTCTGGCTGCTCTTCATCTGAGCCTTCTGGTGCTGCAGTTACCCAAATAGGTGCCATTACTGTCCCCACCCTCTGATGGTGATTGTGGGTTGTAGGTTCCATGTAAACTGTCTGAAAAGAATCTCAATTTTTTTGCAGTCTTTCCTTTGTGAGTTACACATCCTAATTCCCAAAGACTCAGGTTTGTTAGATGGTGTCCATTCCCTGCAAAGAAATACTTTCTCCCCCAGCATCAGCACCCTGGAGCTCCCTGTAATCCTGAGCTTCCCAGCAGGACCAGCTTGTGACTGCTGCTAGAGCGGGGCTGCACAACCACCCTCACCTGCTTTGCTTTGCTTTCTGGAGCTTGTTTCACCAGAAGCTTCTCCTGTGATCCTCAATTCCCTTGCTCTGTAGTCTCTTTTCATTCCCTTGCACCACCAGCCACTCTGCTCACACCTTGATGCAGTGCCCTGCTCCCGGATCCCTTCCAGAGTTCAGCTGTTGTTTGCCTGTTTGTGGCAGTGTAGGCAGATCCTCAAGGCCTGTACTCATCTGTCTCAAGGAAGGATTAGTTGTTTCAGTTCTGCTGAGACAGAGTGCCCTTGTAAGTGGATGAACTGGTTCCGAAGTATTTTACGGGAAAACAGTAACAGAAATACTTCACAGAGCCAAAACAGGTTCCCTGACTCACCATCCTCATTTTGGAGCTGTGTTGGCTTTTCTCCTCTCTCTATTAGGTATTTGGAACTGCTTTGTCTACTTGCTGTTCTCATTTATTATAAACCTCTTATCACTCAGTTTATTATCTGTTTCTGTCTTCCAAAGTATCTTCTTTCACCTATTTGATTATGGTTTGAATTTAGAGCAAAGAAAAAGGAGGCCACAAGGCAGCCATTGAGGTGAACAGAGGAGGGTAGATTTTTGGAGCTGGGTTCAGTTTGTGGCTCAGAGTCCTGGGTTAAAACAACAGAGGTGGCTCCACAGAGCAACTGGATGTGCTTCAGAGACCACCAATCTGGAAGGTAGCTCAGATATACCTTTCCTACTGGGTTTGCTGGGGTTGGCCTTGTGCCTTGGTTTAATAAGCAATACCACATCTGTTCATGTTGAATTGTGTCTCAGGAGAGGGAAAACAGATTTAATTTTCTGTCATCCAAATAAAAAACTTTTTTTTTTCTCTCTGATTCCCCTAACAAAGTCAGCTGTCTTTGGGATCATTTGTTGAGAAGATCATGTGTTACAGTGAGATTTTGACTGTTCGTGCCAGGATGATTTTCCAGAGATGAGCAGGTTTAATTACTTTGCCTGGCTATAACAGGCAACTGCTGGGGATTGATCAGGGTTTCTGGTGTTCAGAAAAGGTTTCCATAGGAAGTACCATGTCCCAAGTTTGGATGTTTATTGGTTATTCTGTGCTTTGGTTCCCATTAGTTGTACGTGTGGGTACACAATTCTTCAGAGAAAAAACAATACAAAGTTGTAAAAGACTTGTTAAAAACCAGAAAAAGACTTCTTAAAAACCAGAAAACTTTCAGCACAAAATCTGAATGTTTTGGAAGAATACAACTGATTGAAGGAGGTGCTCTCACAGCATTGCAAGTAATTGCATTCCAATCGTGTTGGAGTTAAACAGGCACTGCCTTTCTGCTTGGTTAAAATGAAGGGCACAAACATGCCAGCAGCTGGCAAATGCCACCAGAACAGCTGCCAAAAAAATTGAGTAGCTACTTTCACAGCATCTTCCTACTCTCCCTGTGCTTGTGTTATAGCCACAAGCCTTAAAGGCACAAGCCTTAAAGGCACTCAGTTAATTTTATATTCCCTGTCACTGTCTGTGACTTTCCAGCATTAAAATATCCTTATTCAAGTGAAGTGCACATCAGCTCTGTTTGCTTTTTTCCGAGTATTTGAACAGGATTTACTAGTGGTGATGATTGTGTATGTTTGTCTCTGTTTACATACATCACTATGATTTGTCTGTGCACGAAATGTTACCCAGATGTTAAGACAGAAGAGAAGAGAAAGACACTGGGGGGGAAATCCCAGTATCAACAGCAAGGCAAGGCCGGGGTTGCACCCTATCAAGAGGGCAAATTCAGCCTTGGTAATAATTGGCTGAGAAAAGGAAGATGGGGAATGTCACAGTGTTTTGGTAAGTGGATTGGAGTCTGCTTGTGTTTTAATAGCCTTATCCCATTGCCACAAATACGTGATTCTGTAGCTGTTGTTCAGTTCTGCTTCTCCACTCGGATCGATGAGACTGTTTGCGTGCAAGAATTGAGTTCCTTGGTATTAGTTGTTTGCATTGCTCTGTATGTGCTTCAGTCAGCCAAGCACTCAGGCATTCTGCTTGCTTTCAGCACTTGAGTGTTTCCCTGGCAGTAACCAAGCCTTGATGTGCTGAAAGTTAGGCCAGCACAGAGTCACGGCTTTTGTCCTGCATCCGTGTCCAAGAAACGAGCTCTCAAATGGAGTGAAGTCTGGGATCCGAGCTCATAAACAATCTGTTTCATTAGCTGTGGCTCACAGGTGCATTTTAGATTTTTTGCTTTTAGGAGGAAAAAACTCCAAGGCTTTCCTCATGCTGTATGATAAAAGGAAGTGTTCATAGTATCCTAGCACTTTGCTGCTTGTTAACACCAACCCTTGAAAGGAGTAAAGCTTCTGAAGGAAAGCTCTGCTGTGAGGGTTCTGTTAAAAAGTAAAAACATTCCAAATGACAGAACTAAGTAAATAATGTCTTTCCCTTAAAAAATTCATTATTTTATGTTAGAGAAAACAGTTATGTTACTTTTGTTACATTTTTTGTGAGATTGAAAGAGCTGAGCAGAAAGATAATAATCTTCTGTTAATTCTATAATTCTTCTAGAAACTGTGACTTCTCTTCTGGATATTTATTTTTATTCCATGTCCACAACTTTTCTCATGGTGCATAAATGCACTGCACTGCTGGTTGTGTATGTTTTGGTTTTTAAATGGGTTGGTTAGTGGGGGCTAGGAAAAAAGATAGGGATTTTATGTATTAATATAATTTATAATGGTAAATTTAAGCTTCCTTCTTTGCTAGTGTGTTAAAAAAAGTATTTAGTATACTGGGAAATTTCTTTCCTAACCACTTTTCTTGCTTCTCAAACAAATAATTACCAGGGAAAGTGGTTCTATAGAGTTCCAGGAATCTAGCTAGACATCTGCCTGAAACACTAGTCTGCCCATTTCATTTTCAAGGGTGTACCTGACTTAGGGTGTGCTCTATCAGTGCTTCATCTGTGCTTTCATCTCTTGACAGTGGCCCTGCAGCACCTCCTACACCTGTGTTTCAGAGATAAGCATCAGTGCTGGTGTGACTGTGCCCAGAGGGAACTTGTGTTGCAAGGCCAGTTCTGTGCCCAGCCTGCATCTGTGGTAGTATGTTGAGTCTCTGGGAAGCCATTTTTATTCCTGAAAATACATCTGTACAGAATTGTCAGTTGAAAACTCCCTGTTTTTCTTCATATTTGAAGAACGAATATCATGGGAGAACTAAAGAACAAATAGAACTGCAGTGTTTGTGCAAAGGTTCATTTGGATACTACATGATATCCTGGTAGTTTAATGAGAGAGTAAACTGGGTTTGTGTCTGTTAGTGCCACCAAGCCTTGGCACTTAATTCTTTCTGTGTGACCACGTGTGCTGATAGAGCCCAGCAGCTACAGAGCACAGGCACAGGGAATGGTTTGTGCTGGGTGATGGTGAGGTGGGGTCAGCAGGTCCACATTTCATTTCAGAGCCCCGATGGAAGAGAAGCCGTGTGAGGAGGGTGCCTGTGCCCTGCAAACACAAGGACTGTGTTGGTTTAAATGTGCCAGCACGTTCCCCTGGGCTCTGCTGGCCTGGGGGCAGCGTGTGCTGGGACAGCTAATGCTGTGGCTCAGGACAGGCACACCAGAAGAGGGCAAAAGAAGATTCTTTTAATGACTGGGTGAGCTAAGGCCTCTGTGGAGTGACCCAAATAAGGGGAGTTGTAAATTACAGATTGGGTACACCGTGTTCTGGAAAAGCTTTCAATAAATATTTGGTCTTATGAGATATATCCAAAAGCAGAAGCTTAATCTGCAGAGTTTCTGGAACCTCTGTAGCAGATAGATTAGTTTTGTGGCAGTGGAAGAAACATCCTTTCCACCCGTCTCCATCCTGTCTCTCTCTTGTACAATCAGTACCCCATCTCAAAATGCAGAGTTGCTCTCCTTTGCCAAACCCTGCTGGACCAGCTTCTCCTCCTGTGCTGCCACCTTGTGATTTCTGATTTCTTCACTCTACAGGTGCATTTGACACAGTGACTCACTGAGTAGTAAGTTGTATATTAACTGTGCAAGCAGAAAAGTACTTAAAATGACCTAATGTACCATGCAGTCAGCTGACAAATGTAGCTAACTCGTGCAGATTGTGGGAATTCACATGGCTGGCTCAGCAAAGGACTTGGCCAAGTTCCCCTACAAAATTAGAGAGAAAACCTGCAGCGTCACACAGTCCATCCCAACTTCACTGCAGACAGTTAATGTCATGCAAATGACTGTGTGTCACCAGGAGACACTGTCAATTCTGAAATTGCATTTCTGTCTGAAAAATGGTTTAAAATTTTACCTGGATTTACTCCAACTTAAATAAATAAATAGAACTGTTCAGTCATTTACCTTTTATTAGTGCGCTGGACAGACTTTTATGTAATAATTTAGCTTTTAGCAGAAACCAAACAATGCATTTCTGATACAACTAAAAAATGTATGTGTTAAGGACTTCCTAATTAAAAGATTTCCAGTCCAAAAATGTTAAAGCCTTCTTTTTCAAGGACAAAAAAACAAGCTGGCAGTGGCCTTTAACAGAAAAGTGCTCACATTGGTACTTAATGGCTTTTTTTCCAATCTGTGTGTTCAAAAATGCAGAATGCCTGTAGTGCAATGCAAAACTATGTGTGTGCATTTGCTACAGTGCTGAAAAATGCCTGCACATCAGTAGGAAACAGCAGAGCTGCTTCATTTTTTCCCTATTTCTTGTAGATTCTTGTGCCTACAAATGGTAGAGTCGTAAGTAACATTTGTTTTGTCTGTGATGGATGTTACAGTTGCAATTCTCTTTTAATTCATATGCTTTTTTTCAGTTTGGTCCTTGTACAGTGCGTAGGAAGTTTCCTGGATTATTAATTTCTGTCTCTGTTTTTTTCAGATTCTGCTACAGGTTCTCATTTTTTTAAGTTCTGTACAGAGACAGTATACAAGCAAATGCACTATATTTATTTGTTTGAAACATATTTTTGATTGCTTTTGGAAAAACACGAAAATGTTGTATATAAGTAGCACCAATGTTTTCGTTGCAGTCGAAGTATTTATTATACTGAGCAATCTGGGATATGCCCAGATTTGCTTGATTCAGCCTGCTCTGGGTAAGAGTTGTGGCAGCAGCAGTGGGTGTCATTTAGTAGCTTGTGCACAGAGAGGCAGCGTGGGGACAGCCAGGGCTGGTTTGGAGCTGTGCTGGTGCAGGGTGGGCAGGGACAGCCACCCTGGGGCACCTGTGGGACTCACTCATGGGGCTTTCTCAGGGAACCAAGGACAGGCTGCCTCTCGTGGCTTTTGTCACTTCACTGGTGATGGGAGGGCTTTTAAGAGTGGCTTTGAGACCTCCCATACAGAACAAATGTTTCCTCAGCTCCCCCCCAGGTTGTGCCCAGCTTGTTCTGCAGAGTCTCTCTGGGATGGGGAGCTGGGCTCGTTCCACCCTTACACTCACCTTCCTGCAGTGTGTCTGCTCTAGGTGAGAGCCAAGGTGCTAATCAGCAAGGCATGTGTGGGGAGGAGGAGACCTCTCTTCCAGAGGTAGCACCAACAACCAATCCTGCATTAAATGACTGCCAAGGAGACTTCCAGTCACTGCTGACGTGTGCTGACTCACAGCAGCAGACTGCAAATGACAATATTTGTGTCAGCTGCCAGCCCTTGGAGCTGCTCAGACCCGGTGATGTGACAGTAGCACAGTCTGATTTAAACACTGCAGTGAGGAACTAAAAAGGCAGAAAGGCAAATCCGATTTTATGTTCCCTCAACGGTCCCATATCAAATCATATTTAGGGTTGTGAGATGGTGTTTCTGTTTCCTTTGTGCAGTTATGCCTTATTTCAGTGAAAATCTCTTTGTGCACACCTGTCCAAAGGAAGAAAGATTTTCACCCTCAGTTTCTTTGAAGGTGTTAAGTGTTCAGCCATCCTGTAGTTAGTTGCTCACCGACCTAGCACTTCATAAACCCTGCCTAAGCCTGGCAGAGAATGAGCCAGATCTCCCTGTGCCCTCAGCACTGTGGCTGTAGGAAGGGTGGCATCCCAAGCTTTATAAAAGGCTCTGCTTTTCCTCATGTGTCTCCCCAGGGCTGCCTTGCTGTGGTGTATCCCTTATTAACTAATACAGCTGAACTTACAGGTTCATGGCTAACTTGGACTTGACTATTTTGTGCAGCTTCTCAGTGGGGAGTGAGGGAGGTGCTGACAGAGAAGCAGGGATGCTTTGTCTGGCAGTGTTCAGACTGGAGTTTGGGGCTGCAGGAGTGCCTTGGCTGGTCAGCAGCACGTGCACTTACACCTACATGCCATCACATCATGCTGGCCAGTTTGGGGTCATTAAGGGATTTGAGCAGCTGCTGTTGTGCATCTCTCCCTCCACAAAGCAAATAAACCTCGAGAGCAGACGTTAACATGGAAAGGGATGTCAGCCTTATTCCTATGCTGCGTTTGTAAAATACTTTGGAAGTAAAATGTTGGTTTTAGGAGGAGCAAGCATTGGCAGTTCTTGCTGTCTACGTAGAGTCTCATAATTTTTTGTAGAGAAAAGAGAGAGCTGCATTTTTTCTTCTGGCTGGTGGCCCTCTTTCTCAGCCAGACTTGGCCAGTGCTTTTGCATACACCATTTCTGACTAAGTGTTGCCTGGTTCATTTTCTTGCTCACTGATGGTAGGAGGCTGGGCTCTGGAAGCACCATATTCCCCACAGCAATGTCTCCCTCTGCAAAACAGAATTAAGTGCTGTTACACAGGTTTGGAGTGCCAAGAGAGAACTCAGCACAGTCATCCCAGGCCAAATGAGGCAATTGGACTCATGGGGTTTGGCAAAACCACGCGTTAGAGCAGCACTGAGAACTTCGGTGTTGTTCTGCAATTAGTTAGTGCTGGTATGTTTGGCATAAATTCAGAGTTGCTTGGGATTTGTATTTGTAATGAAGAGGAGTCACTTTTTTCTGCACAGTTCTTGGCATGGTTACCCCTCAAACATAGGCCTGCTGAGCCCTCAGTCCTTAAGCTGTTCTTTAAGGGAGAAAGTAGCATTTTGGTGGTCTTTGCAAGGCTCACATCTGCAGGTGGACTCATCATGTCTGTCATGTCTATCAAAATCTGACCTCTGTGTTGCTGTTGGCAGAAAACATCCCTACCAGTTATGCTTTTATGTGAGTTCCATTTCAATCATGAGTTGACTGATTTTTTCGTTTATTGTGTCTTCTGAAAGCCAGGTTAAAAATAAGGAAAGGTGCCACTGGATTTTTTTTAATGGGAATTCACCATTGGTTCATTCTGTGTTCTTTCTTTATTCCTCTTTTCTGGCTATTGAGGCTACTTATAGCTGTTTTGCTTCATAGAGGAGGATCACAGAGATATTTTTCTCCCTGACCCTGTGACTTTCTGGGATCTTATAATAAGACAACTGTCCTGTACTCCAGATAAGAGCATCTGCTCTTCAGACTGATGACATGTTAGTATTTTAAGGCATCAGGAGAGGACAGTGTCTCTTCTCTTAGAAAATAAGTAGTCACTGGTGTATCAAAGATGGCCAGAAAAGAGAATCTTCCCCCATTCTAACTGAGGAGGCCCCACAGTTGATCTTATGTAGGCTTGGGTCAGGGGGGGCAGTGTGGGGAGGGTTGGTAATCGAAATCACACAGATCTGAAAGTAGATTTTTAGGAGGATGGGAAAGACTGATGAACATTTCAACTTGGAGCTTTTTCATGGAGGTTTCACTGAGTCAATATAGTGGTTGGAAAGCAATGCCTGCTTGTATAATACAGAAGTGGAGCTATTTCTAGGGCCTCATTATTATTTATAAGAAATGCATAATGCTTAAATAAGACAAAAATGATTCCCTGAATGAATAAAGGGCTTAAATGTTTATCTAAAATTACAATAACATTCATCATCTTTTTTCCCCCTAATCTATTTTACTAGACTATTTTGAGGATTGTGGTCCTTGGCATATGGGATTACATTGAAAACAAAATAGAGGTAAGAACTCTGACTCTTGGTGCTGTTTTCCAGGCAGACCCAGTAAGACTATGAAGAACTGCTTTGGGTGGCTTTGTTATTAACCTGATGCAATGCAATATCTTTTAGGCAGATAAATACACACATTCATCTTATATGCAAGTATCCCTAGTTTGTGTGATGGAGTCCCTTTTTCTGTGAGAGACTCAGGAGAGTGCAATATTTGAAAATATTTTATGAAGGGAGGGATTGTGGCATTCTTGCTCTTTGTGTGTATTTATTTTGTTCTTGAGCTGTGCTAATCTGGTGATTCTGCTGCCCTGGGATAATGAGTAATAGGAATAAAAATTGTCACGTGAGTTGTGTATCCCTGTTCCTGTGATCAGTGAAATTAGAACTGGTTGAAAAATTGTATGTGGTTTTCTGATAGAAAGTACTGGTTTGGCAAACCCCCTATTTTTATTGTGAAATTTCTTTTAATTAAATTGAATTATGATAAACACTGTAATTTGCACCTCAAATTAAAAATTAGGTAGAATGGGCATAGACAGGTAAGGAAATGCATGTGTTATAAGTAACACATAATCTTGAGCACAAATCTGGAGATCAGGAGAATTAAAACCTCCTTCTTGATACTGTCTGATAAAATAATACTGTACAGGATGTACCAGAAGAAAATCTGGGTGTTCTTGGAGCTTAAGCAAGTCTAGAGGCTTGCACATTTTTGTAATAAAGTTGTAAACCTTTTAAGTTGTTTTGGTAAAAAACTGAAGTGAAACTTAAATGTTGATTCAGAGACTCTTCTTATACAGGCTGAATGCAGCAGTTTCTGATAATTCATTTTGATAATTTGGAATAGAGTGATACTGTTTACTGCCCATCAAGTGGCAGCAGTAAGGAGTGTTTCTTTTCAATACACATGAATTGTTATGCACAATTCCAAATACATAATTCTTATAAAAATCTATGTCCTGCCTCCTTATGCAAACCATTAATCAGTGGTCTTTGGCAGCAGGGAAGGGTTCTCAGTAGGAATGGGAACATGGTATTCTCTTCTACCCTGCTAGGCCAGTGTGGGACAGACACAACTCTATTGCCAGTTTGCTCTGAAATGTATTTACTAGCTCATTTCTGTCTAATGCTTTGCACAATTGCTTTTTCTGATCTAATCCCAATGTAACCAATGTCATATAAATCATTCTGAATGGTCCCAGTTGTCAGAATCCTTGAAAACCTCTCTGCCCCATAAAAGTGAGAGCAGGCAGTCTTTCTGTCTAGATGCACACGTGTTGTGTAGTCAGGATGTGGCCAAGAGCCATCAAGTCTCTTTGCTCCATCTTTTTCTACTTGTCTTCTTGATCTCTTCATTTAGACAGTAAGATCTATGGACAGGGACTGCATCCTTTTTTTTTTTTTTTTGGATGACATTATGCCAAGTAACAGGTAATAAATACCAATGATGATAAAACTCTTTGGCTGTAATAGCATTTAGGCTACCACTTCTCCTTGGGGATCTTGGCCAGTATTTCCAAATGCCTTTCTCTCTCCTTGCCCTGCTACAACAGTTTATCTCTCCTCACCTCATAAAAAGCACTGAGGAATTCTGTTGTGCTACCTAAACAGGATGCAGCCTGGCTGGGTCTTGGCCACCTCTCATATGCCTTTCAGATACGTGCCATAATTGCATTTCTTTTGGGCAAAGAGGGAGTCCTTCAAGATTCCAAGGAGGAATGGCAGGGATATGATTTTAAGGAAAGGTTTGAAAAAAAGTGATTTCTCTCTAGGTGTTTGATGGTGCTGTCATAATCTTGTCCTTGGCACCAATGGTGGCCTCAACAGTGGCTAATGGCCCCAGCAGCCCGTGGGATGCTATCAGCCTAATTATCACCCTGCGGATATGGAGAGTGAAGAGGATCATTGATGGTGAGTGGTGACTCAGTTTGTGACTCCAAGCATTACCTGGCAGGCTGGGAAAAGAGATTTTAAAAATACAGAAAGATTGCTTGCCACCGCTGTTTCTGTCATTCTCCTTTCTCTTACATTTTGCTAGCACTGAACAGAAGAGAGTTACAATTCCCATGAAGGAGAGTAGGTCCCAGGATCATGGCTGCATCTGCTGCTCCCTGGGAGCCTTTAGAATCCAGGGGTTTGTTTTGCTGTTAGGCACCATCCCATCCCCTGTCCTGTAAACCAAATGCCCTGACCTGCTTCATGCCTCTTGCCACCAGATATCATTCCTGATTCTGCAAAATAATTGCTTCCAAAATCTGCTTTTCTGATATTTGCTGCACCCTCCCCATAACCATACAGCCAGCTCCATCTTGGGACTTTCTTTTCCAAGTTCTTGGCAGTAATACAAGTTTCAGGTCAGATTCCAGCAGCATTTTCTTACCATGGGGGTTCCCAGCTGAAGGTGCTCTCTGCAGTGCTGGTGTGCTCTACAGCATGATAATGAAGTGTGTATTGGTGGTGTTTTTCACAGACCTCTGTGGGGAAGCACCAGGGAAGACAATAAAGCCCCAGCAAGTCAAGGTTGCAGAGAGCAGAGTCTGTGGCTGTGCCTGGAAGCAAAGACTTTGGTGCTTTGTGTCAGGGAAAAGAGGTGGAAAGGGAATAAATGAAGGGTCACTTTGCTCATGTGTGAAAGATCAAAGTCAAGTTATTATTTTGGGTTTAAATGCCCAGGAAACTTTGTATTCAGAGTTGAGGACAGGTCATAGCCCTCTGATTGAAGCATACAAGAAAAGTTCAGGATCTTGTGTAACTTCAGAGAACATCAAGAATTGCAGCATGTATTGAACAGTTATTCTGTTCAGTCTGAGTTTGCCATAATTACGACAGGAGCAACATTTCTAGAGACATTCAGAAGACCTATTGAAAACTGGTCTGCAGCTTGCAAAGCAATAGAAGATAAATGCCTTTTTTGTTTTTTAAAAATACCCTTCTTAGTCTGGTGTTTCCATTAAGGATTTATTTCTTACCACAAAGTCTAGGAATTAAATGCTTAGGGCTCTGGAATAGTTCTTTTCCTGAGGGAGCCATGCTGTTCGGGTTTAGAGGGGATGGGTCTTGACTCTAAAGAGAAAATCCTCCTACCCAGCAATTCAGGAAATCTGTGGTAAACACTGGGAAAGATCTATGTTAGTGCCACAGAAGCTGGGAAGAGCATGCAGCATCTATTTCAGCTCATCCAGGCAAAGGGAGATCTGACTAAACAAGATCTAGTCCTTGCATTTCCCGTGTTAGAAATCCATCCCTGGAAAAAGTACCCTCATGCTGTTTCTATTAGAAATACTCTAGTTCTCTGGATGCAAGGGAGAAGGGTGATGTTCTTTGGCCTGTAAAGGTTTTCTCTCTGATAAAAAAACGAATCACAGCTGGATTGCTTTAAGTGTTGTTTGTGTTTTCCAGCGTATGTCCTTCCAGTGAAAGTGGAGATGGAGATGATGATTCAGCAATATGAGAAGGCAAAGGTTATTCAAGATGAGCAGCTGGAAAGACTAACCCAGATCTGCCAAGAACAAGGGGTAAAGTTCAGTTATGTCTTTATTTACGCATAGCTTGTCAAGGCAAATCAAACAGTTCATGTACTGCTGGTTTGAGAAGTACCACTGGGACTTCTGTTGTAGGGTGACAGGTCTCGGTGCTAAGGAGGCATTGGCTGCAGCCAGGATCTTGTCAGCGTGGTGTTTGTCAAACAGCAGTCGGCTGCCTCTGCTGCTGGGCTTGTGTTCTTTAAGGTGAGGGGAACAAATATGAGGAACAGCAAATGAACGGTTCCAGTGTGTAATTTATTGAGTGAGTGCAGCTAGCTTGACATAGTACTGAGAACATGCAAAAGGCACTGCCATTGTTGGAGACTGCAGCTGCATTAAGGCTGTATTCCTAGGAAAATTATATGCAGTTAAAAACTAATGAATCTCCCTGTTTTAAATGCAGAAGGCAGCTTCCCTGTAGGTTAGTCAGAGACTCTTGGCAAGCTCCAAATGTTGCAAGAGAAGCTTCTAGTTCCTGGAAGCGAGTCAAGATTTAAGACTCTTCCCAGGCCCCTAAATGTGCAGTGATTCAGTTATGAGGTAAGGAAAGGTGAAGCTTAAAATATCTCAAATATATCTACATGAAAAAGGTGTAAAACCATTGTTTGGGCAATGAGCCAGGAGTTTTTGCAGTTTGTCTCATGCAAACGAGTTCTTGACTAACTTGTGTTAAAGTAGGAGCCGGGGATGGATGTTGAGGCTCGGGATAAGCAAGTGTTCAGGTGACCATCAAACCACAACACAGTGAGTCCCCAGGGGATTTACTTCTTGTTTCAGTTGTAGGGTAACTATGAGATAGATGTTCAAATAAATCCTGGAGATTTCTAGCTTCAGCTCCCACGCCTGGCTTGTGGTAGGTACCTTTCAAATACAAAATGGGGAGACCTGTAAGTCTGAACGGCTCAGGCAGTCAAAAAGCTGAAGGGCCTGTGCAGACAGAAGAAGCAGCTTGTCCCAGAACAGACCAACTGCCCCAAAAGGGGCATAATCTGAAGCAGAGATTGAGGTTCCCATCTTTTCCAGAGGAACCCTAAAGTTCTTGTCAAACCATCAGTCAGTATTCAGGTCCCCAACTGTCTTTTTAGTTTTAGTTCGAGGTCTCCTGGATCTCAGCCTAAGATTCTGCACTGAACTCTTGGTGTGGTGGTGAGTTGCCCTGTCTGTGTGAAAAATTAGGAAGACCTGTTGACAGTGTATCATTTTTGAGTCTCTCACATTAAGCATAACAAATTTCTAAACCTTAGGCTTGACAAAATTGCCAAAAATTAGTTACTTCCAACTGTGTAAGTGTCTTCAGTGGCAAAACTGCAGTTCTCTTCTTGACACCTTTGCACAATGATATTTAGTGATTCAGGGTTCCATCTAATTGTGAAATTACCAGGTAAATGGTATATACCCCATTTTAAAGGGGATAGGTTATCCTTTGGCCAAATATGTTAAGCAAATCAGTGATTTCTTGAGTCCCAGTACAGTAATTTGTCTGTCAGACCATACTGAAGTTCTTTACAATCATAAATTTTAAAACATTAGTTTTTAGGAACTGTGTTATACAGCCAGACAACACTCTCTAAACAATTTGTGGTGTTATTATTTCATAGTCTTGGAGTAGAGGTGGGCTCATTATCCCAGGTGAGGTTCAGGAGCTGCCCTTGCTGCTCTCCATTCTGAACCTGGCTTGCCAAATGTCTGAGCAGAGTAGCCCTAATCTGAGCTCTGATGGTTACAGCAACCTGTGCATCAAACACAAAGAAATACTGCACTGGGAGAGGAGTAAATCTGACAAAACAGGGCAGGTTCTCTTGTAGCTTTCAAGTGTCATCAGCTATGGAAAAATATGGTGTGTAGAAAAATGACAGCATGCTAATCCTTCTTTCTGGCCTGACTTGCTGCCAAACAAATGCCTCAGCTGTATAATATCAGGTAAATGTACTGATTCACTACAGTTAGCAACAGTAGACATTGACACAAGTGCTGCATCCTTTATTTGTGAATTATTAGCTTCATAATTCAGTCAAGAACAAGTTGTCAGCATTATAATATTCACATTAACATTGTGTACAGCATCTGATGGGAGAAATGGCTCCTAATGGTATTTAATGTCTAAAATTCTGCCAGGTTTTTGCTTTTTCGTTTGATCATCTTTCCTGACCTTTTTAAAGGATTGCTTGTTCGTGGAAAAAGCAGGAAAGATGCAACCTCCCCTCATCTTTTTGAATTTCTTTGTCAGTTGTATATTTTGACCAGTGACAGGGTATCACAACTATAAGTACATTTCCATTCCTGACTGACATTGGAGATGTACTTTTGCAAATGTGAAAACTCTTTCCAGATGTGGATTTTTGGCTGGCCATACATCTGAAAACCAGAATATATTTTATAAATCATAGTTGCACGGACCACCACTTTGTTCTCTGTAGTACTCCACTGCAACTGTTTGAATAGATTGCCTTTTTATTTGTTCTCCATTGGCCAAAAAAGAGGTCATTAAACAGGAGTGGAGCATGAGGGCAGTCAAGGCAAAAAATACTGAAAAGCTGTACAGGACATCTCAAAATATGAGAAACATTAACAACCACAGTAACAAGAATTGTCTAAAATGGGTAAAGGTAAAAGGAAAAGAAGTCTCAGTGCAGTCACTATCAAAAATTATGCACGGAGTATATGGTTTTGTTTTATCAGAGTAACATAAATTGCAAAACAAAGTTCTGAAGTTTCATTAATTACAAATCCCAGTCAGGGAAGATTGGTTTTTTCCTCTGGAATCACCTGTAAAGGAATTTAATTTCCGATAATAGATCTACTTACTTGATCTTTTCTGCTTAACTTTCCTAAGAGTAATTCAGCTGAGCACAGTCCAGCCAAGACTCTGTGTTCAGCCTTATCACAAGAGCTCCTTTTCTGTCGACTCCTATAGAATTGGGTTTTTCATCATTCTTAAAGCTGCAACAACCATGGAAGCTGTAATTTCTTTTTTTATCTTGGAATATAATTTGTACAACAGCTGCTAGTTTAATGACAGGGCTATTTAGCTGGTAAAATTACCTATCGGAGAAATAACTTATGTTATCCTTTTGCAATAATTTTAATTTATTTCTAACTACCAGTCATTTTCTTGGTGGATGGAAGGCAGCCAAGGTCATCCCGTGTTTCATTCTGCCCATAAATCATTAGTTTGCAACTGTCTCCTGATTTTTATTGTTACCAACAATGGCTAAACTAATGGAAATAAACATTGGATTGTATCCCAGTGGCAGATGAGTTTTAGGGCAGGGCATTCTGTACAGACAGCACTAATAGAATTGAGCAAAGTTATTGCTCCTGCATTAGACACAAGTAAGCTTCTGGCTAAAATGTTCATTGATCTCTCTGAAACTATGTCAATCATACTCTGTTGCTAGACCATTAAAGGGAAGTACTATATGATTCACTGCTAAGTCCCTTTCTGAGTCTTCCATGCATGCTGTGAAATATCAGATAGGATGGGTGGCACACTTTATAAAACCAGGTATGTAAACTGAGATGTTATCTAGAGCTCTGGGTAGGTCTGTCGATTTACCTGCTTAGAAATAATCACTAATGCATTATTGGGGTGAGGAAGTGCACAGGAGTGCCCATAGTTCTTTCTGGTTTGTTTCCTGACAAAATATTGCTGAATTTGTGCTACAAAATGACATAGAGCAGATTTTGAAAATGGTGCAGTAAATTTACCACTGATGAACTTCCTCTTCATGTCTGTCAGTCTGGTTACTCATTCTCCTATGAGACAGCCTATTTCTCCCTTTTTCTTGGTAATAAGTGTATTTGCACATTAGCCACGTGTATTACACCTTTATTGCTGTCCTCAGCTCCCTCCTGGCAGGGTGTACCCAGGCAGTTCTCAGAGGTGCACAGTGACTGTACACAAGCATGGAATGTGCAAAATCCCTATTAAATATAACAACAAACATTTTCCCTATGAGAACAGTCAAGCACTGGAGCAGATTGCCAGGGAGGCTGTGCCACATCCATACAGCCTTGGAGACAGTCAAAATTTGAGAGCACAGGCTTTTAGCAACCTGAGCTAAATGGACTGGCTTTAAGCAGGGTGTTGGACTAGAAGACCCTCACGGGTCCGTTTCAGCTGTGATTCTATGAAGTCTTCAAATATATTTTTTCCATTGCAAAGTATGTTGGAACTTACTGAGAAATACCCACTGAAGTATATGTAATTAAAGATGATGAATGTCACAGGTGTCCTGATAAATAGAGTCAGCAGCAGCCTCAAGTGGGCCAGTGCTCTGTTTGTAATTATCAGGAGTCAGGAGGTGGTTTACCTTAGTCTCCTTGATCACAACAGAGTATTTTCCACACAACAGCATTTTTTGCTCACTGGCTCTCTGTGAGATTTACAAGGTTCTTACACAGAGCTGGTATCAAAGCATGTATATATGTTTATATGCCTTTTTTCCCTTTTTTTTGTCCCCTCATGATATGCATAAAATGCATCCTGCCTTACAGGCTGAGGGAGGGATGGTCTGTCCACCTGAAAAGAGGAACCAGGGTCTCCTCAGTCCAGCTCTCCTGCAGGACTTGGTGTTGGAGGAGCCCAGGTGTACACTCAGAGAGCTACATCAGCTCCTACTGCAAATAGAAATTTCATGTGTTTAACTTGGCCCAGAATTTTTTACTTAAAAAGACTGTTATATTTTATACCTTTTAATGATTGATTTAAGCTGCCCTGGACTGCCTGACATGCATTCAGAGCAATCTCATTAGCTCTTTTACGCATTAGAACTGCCTGAGGTCAGTGTTCAATCTAATGTTCAATAGATATAAGTACCTCCAAACTAATTTGCTCATTCAGCCTCTCGTTGCGTTTCACCCATAAGAAACACCCCCTTAGATTTAACCTTTGTTTGTAGGGGTTTGGTTTTAGTGGCTAAAACTGTATTCCAGCTTCTGCAAGATCTTGGGATAACTGTCAAGAAACAATTAACATAGAACTGATATCCTAAGTAAGAACTGATATCCTAAGATCTGTGCCTTTTATGAACAAAAATCTGGTCTTTGTTTAACTTTATTGAATGTCTTTCATTTTATTAAATCAGTCTTTGTGGTAAATAGTGATTTTCTATCCCATAGAGTCCTTTTTTGAACAGGCAAGAGCTGTGTGTTTGTAACAGAGTCAGGGTTCTGCATCTCTGTGCAACATGTTGTATGGAGCACTTTGCAGGAGGAACGGTCAGTGTGGGAGTGAGACACCACCATTTGTACAATGAATACCCTCTTCTCTGTCAATATAAAAAATGACAGTTACACACACAACTATTTAATTCCAGCTTTCCACTGTTTTAATGACCACATAGACTTCAGGGCAAACATGAATGGGATCTGGAAGCTCAGCATCTGAGGTAATGGAAAAGTGGAAGGGAGAGCCTGTGTTAACCAGCTGCAGCTGCGTGGGTTTGTAGGCAACATCAGTCTCTGCTGTTACCTTGGAACATCTGTGTGCTGTTACCTTGCACTTGATGCCAAAGTCCAGAGCACTGGGCTGCTTTATTGTGCCCAGGAATTTGATCCTCCTATCTGCTTTTGACAGTCTCCTGTTCAGTTCTGGATTTGAGACCAGCTGAAAGAGCTCAGTGTTAAAAGCTGAAAAAGAGACAAGCACGTGGGTTGTGTTTGCAGCTCAGGAATGGAGGGATCACAGACCAACTAAAAAGTTGCAAGTGCTGCATGCACCTCTCACCCTCAGCAGTGCATGAGCCAAGGCCCAGGTCCCAGTGTCTGTGACAGAGTGTGACATTAGTGCCAAGGTATCCAGCCCAGGTTCCAACGTCTGTGGCAGTGTTACAGTAGTGCCACATTTTCCAGGCTGGGTCCCAGTGTCACTGATAGTGTGACATCAGTGCCCAGTTTCCAGTGTCACTGACAGTGTGGCATTAGTGCCTGCTCTCAGTATCACTGTCAGGGTGCCATCGGTGCCTGGTCCCAGTGTCTTTGTCAAGGTGATGTCCATGTCAGGGGGGTGTCCATGTCAGGGTGTGATGAGTGCCCGGTCCCAGTGTCCCTGTCACTGTGTCCCTGGTCAGGGTGATGTCCCTGTCAGTGTGGTGTCCCTGTCGGGGCAGTGTCCCTGTCAGGGGGTCATTAGTGCCCAGTCCCAGTGTCCCTGTCACTGTGATGTCCCTGTCAGGGTGCTATTGGTGCCCGGTCCCGGTGTCCCTGTCACTGTGTCCCTGTCAGGGTGATGTCCCTGTCGGGGCAGTGTCCCTGTCAGGGGGTCATTAGTGCCCAGTCCCAGTGTCCCTGTCACTGCGGTGTCCCTGCCAGGGCGATGTCCCTTTCACTGTGGTGTCCTGTCGCTGTGGTGTCCCTGCCGGGGTGGTGTCCCTGTCCCTGCGGTGTCCCTGTCCCTGCGGTGTCCCTGTCCCTGAGATGTCCCTGTCCCTGAGATGTCCCTGGCCTTGCGGTGTCCCTGTCCCCGCGGTGTCCCTGCCGGCTGCCATGGCTCCCCTGTCCCCGCGGTGTCCCTGCCGGCTGCCATGGCTCCCCTGTCCCCCCAGTGTCCCTCACATGGCTCCCTCAGGCCGTGCTGTCCGTGCCGTTCCCGCCGCCCCCGGCAGGGGGCAGCAGAGCCCGTCCCGCGGCCTCGCGCGGGCCCCTCACGGCGGGAGGTCGAACAGAGCCGCGATCAACAATAAAACCGCTCATAAAAACTGCCTGGGCACCCGGCACGGAGAGTTTAAGGACTGGAAATAACCTGTGGATATTTGGAAATGCTGGCTTTATCCACTGGGACATGGGAGTGGGCAGGAGGAGTGTGCTCTCTCCCCCGTTCCTGCTATAGGCTCCCAGTAGCAGGAAAGATCACTTGAGATGGTTCCCTTTCACATCTCTATAACGCAGTGATGCCCTCCAGGCTTTTGATTGTTACCATCTTCAGCCAATCTTTGTAAATGCTTAAGCTCCTTAGATTGGGTGTGATGCAGAAATAGTTATTGAGCTGACTCCTGGCTAGTTCTATCCATTGGTGTTAAAAAATACCTGCCAATTTTTTTGTGTTCCATGAAAATAGGAAATCGTATCCTGCTTCTAGGCCAGAATTAAGCATTTTAGTAGCAGTATTTCTTTTTCTGACACACAGGAATGTTTTTGAAGAATGAAGCATGAAATGTAGAAAAACAGAAATTATCCCTAATTCTTACTGCCTTTTGGTTTGAGCTAGGCAGCATAAGGAAAAAATCTCCAGATGTGTTTTTTGCTTCTCATGTTTAAGTGCATTATTTCCATTAAACCAAAGGAGTGTCTGAAGGGGTATCTTTTTCCCTTCAAAGGTGGAATGTAAGCTCTTTTGTCATTCCTTTTTTTTTTTTCTTCAAGTCAAGGATGAAACCTGAAATTCCCTATGTCCATACTGGCACTTCTGGGTATGGCACAAGCACCTTAATCCTCAGGGAGCTTTGGGCTGGCTGGGAACAGAGTTAGCAGTACCAGTTTGCTAATTCCTCCTAGCTAATAGGTTAACACAAACCCACCAGCAGGAAATCAAGGGGCAGGGCTGTGTTTTGACATTTGCTGATTCCACCTGACTCCTGACTGCCACTGCAGACCTTTGGTTAAGAGCAATGAGCATTCCATGCAGCCAGCTGTTTGCAGCTGCCAGGCCTCTGTTCGCAGATTTAAAGACGGAGGAAAAGCTGTGTGCTTTGTTAGATCCCTGTATTAGGTGGTTTGAATGTGACCTGGAAAGTTTGAACTGCCCCTTTGCTTTCTAGATTTGTGTCCTGCAGTGGGCCTTCCAGTTGTAGTTTCTTCCTGTATGCTCTGGAAAGCAGATAGTCTCCAGGTGTGGCAAACTGGAATCCTTTTTTTCTTTCCAAAATCTGTGAAAACTCTGTCTTGTTTCCCCTGCAGTTGCTTACACAGCTTGGAGGAGCTAGCTACTGGTGCTCTGCAGCATGTCTGGTGTTTGTGCCCTGTCTGAACAGGCTGGGTCAGCTGATGGGTTCCAAAATCTGACAGCAGAGCAGATTTGAGTCAGCATCTGAGAGGGGAGAGCCAGAAGCGGGTTCATTTAGCCTACATGCTGTTGCACACCAGTTTTCAGGCGTGGAGGTGCTAATCCCATCTGTGCTGTGAATGTGCAGTGGCAGGTGCAGCGAGGCTCGACACAGCATCGTGCTCAGTAAAGGATCCTCAGGCCCTGAACTAGGGGAGGCCCAGCAATGCTGGATTTTGAATGCCTGAGCCTGTTACTTGCCTCATTTGCTTTTCCCTCTCAGACTCGCTATAATTACACATGATTTGGTCACTACTATACTGCCGATCTTGAAAAGAGTTCAGAAAAAAGAAACTCTGCCTTGCATCCCCATAGCTGTGCTGCATGGCAGCGGGGATTTTATAGTGCTTACATAAAGGTTTAAAGGGTCTCTGCAGCCTCTCCAGAAAAACTGTTTTAATTTTTGCCTGGTGGAAGACGTGTGGTTGTCAAATACAAGAGAAATGTGCTGTGTCCATCAGTCAGATGGTACCTGGTAGCTTCTGTCTTTTTGTCAGGTGTCTGCTTTATAACACCAGTCGTGAGGCAAATCCCATTCTGGTTGCAGAAAGTGTTTAACTGCCATGGCTCACATATTTGAGAGGAGTGGCCAGAAAAGTGGTAACCTTCCCCAGGGTTTCCTGCACACTGTTGAGTACAGAAGATTTCAAGACAGAAGAGGACTGTGGTGTCCCTCTCCTTGCCCAGTTAGTGAGAGAGGACCGTTCCAGGTGCTGCTCAGAGAACCTCCCCTCCACTGAAACCCTCATTACGAAGTCTAGTGTGTTAGGGGTGTTTGTCATGAACCTAAATCTCTAAATGCCTGTTAAGAGTGGTCTTTTTGTGTAAAGGTTACATTTGATTTAGCAGTTAGATTTGTTAAAAATTGGCCAAAATCTTATCTTCAGGAGGTAGCTGTACAAAATAGAAGACCAGCATGAGACAGTCCTTACCTTTAGATTGTGTGAGCAGTGGTCCCACTCCCATGGGCTCTGGGGGAGCACCAGCAGCCTGGACTCGTGTCCTGGCTCAACCACACTGTATCTGTTTCACCAGACTGTAGTGGTTCAGTGATCAAATGAGTAATAGCTCCCCAACTGTAGAATATAAACTTCTGGCCATGCTCATATGACATCAGTATGTGGTGTTGTTTTTTGCTCTAGTTTGAAATCAGGCAGCTGAGGGCCCACCTTGCTCAGCAGGATCTGGACCTCGCTGCAGAGAGAGAGGCCGCGCTGCAGGTCCCACACGTCCTGAACAAACAGAGCAGCAAGAGGTACAAGGTGGTGGCGACGGACGATTCGGACGACGAAGCCACCGAGAACATCACGGAGCTGCGACCTCCCCGAGGTGAGTGCTGCACAGCTGAGCCCTTACAGGGACTTACTGAACCCTCTAAACACCTCCACTGGGGCGGGGCATTGATTTCTTCGCTGTGGACTGCAGTTTCCCATTCTTACAAAGAGGCCGCATCTGCTCCAAAGTGGCAGGAGCTGTTGTTGTATTTGTGAGCAGGTTCTAAACAGAGCCAAAGAAATGCCTTGGGAAGAAAATGACTATGATGTACCTTCCCGGTGTCCTCATGATTAGATCCATCAAACACTAAAGAAGCAGCAGCCAAATGAGAATTGGCCAAAGGATAATCACTCAGAGGTAAAAGCAGGGAAATTGAGAAGAACACTGAAAAACAGTTTTGGTCTTTGGCCACTTGCATTTCTGTGGTTTGGAGAGGACCCAAGCTGTGGGGCTTGCCTTGCCTGGAGGCTTTGCTCTCACCAGGCTGCTTAAAACTGCCAGTGTTGGACAGGCAGCTCTGGTGCCAGGAAAGGAGGGATGTGCAGCGTAGGCATCTCATGTCTGAGTGCCGTGTGGCTGTGGTGAGGAGCACTCTGGTGTCTGTAGATGTGTGGTTCAGGGAAATACCAAGAGTTATATTTGCTTGGATCAGTTTTTATTATAAAAGTATTAGACCTGAAGTTTTTTCTGCACAAGACATAGCTCTTTTTCCTGTGATCCTGCAGCCCTTACAATGGAGTGCAGAATGTGTCCTGCTTTTGGTAACATTTAATGTAATATTCCAGAGGAGACAACACTGTTTACCTTAGTGGTATGTTAGTCTTCCTTGGACATATTAGCTTGATTATTTTGGTAGATGAGCAGTATGTGAATATGTTGGAATTAGAGGTTTGCATATTATCTTTACATCGGTCAAACTCCTTAAAATTCAAGGCACAGATACTTCAATCAAAATCTGTAAGAGAAAAAGCACACCAGACATTTTCAAATTATCATCCTTTCCTTTCTCTACAGAGTAATGAAAGCATGTAGAAATTGTTTTGTTTTTTTCTCTTTATAATATCTAAGTACTAACCACAGTGAAGCCATTAATTATTCCTGATATGAAATTGTATTTAAAAGCAGACAGTTGAGCAGACTGCCCCCTAAAATGCATTTCCCCCTTTTTTGTAGTATTTCAGAGGTTTTCCCAGTGGATATATTATAATTTATGTATGTGTTCCTTGAGGGTTACATTTGGAAATGAAGTGTTGCTCACATTGTAAGGAGGCTTGCTGAAATTGTAGTGCTGTGGAGATCATCTGAAAATTCTTCTGTCCAAGGTATTCATTCCAACGTCCAGATTAACATGGTTACTCATTATTTGTGTCTCCCTGTAAAATTCTGCCCACACTTGCAACAAAGTAGACACATGATCTTCAAGATTGATTTCTGCATTGAGTTAGGTTGCTTGATGAGAGAGACTCATACTTTTCACTGAAAAAAGATATTCAGCAAATAAGAAAACATGCATTACTTTATAGATTGGGTGTGGTGCAGTTATGTTATGTTTGGGTTATATTTATACTGAGTAGGCAGAATTCATTTCTGATTCCCAGAAATCATCTAAAAGTACCAGAGGACATTTATCTGGTGCATTGTATCATATATTACATACAAAGTCTTTGTAGATGCATTGGGTGCTTGTCTTATTGCAACCTAAATTAGGGTGACTCTGTTTTAACAATTTTAACAGGTTTATGTTGAATGAGGCAGGAGTTGGACAGAAAAAATTTCCCTGTGTTCCTCTAGCAAGGGACAGCAGTCTGTGGTCTCTGCCATCACACTGAGCTGCTGAGAAGGGGCCCAGTTCTGCATAAGAAACCACACACTCAGCAGTAGCATTCAGTGCTTTAGTTCATAATCCAGGTAACAGGCAATTGAGATAGAGGATTTTGCATGTAATTTCCTGGACTGTTTTGCAAAGAAAGAAGTAGTAAGCTATCAAGGCTCTGAATCCTGCACTAGCAGTGCTTCTGTGTAACTTTGAAACCTCACCTCACAGCTTGAGAAGGCAGTTACCTCTGGGGAGGAAGGATCATGAGCCAGTCCTGCCTCATTCTTCTCCCTCCCCACCTCAGCTGGGGCTTGCTCTCCCAGCACCAACTTCTACTCCCAGTAATATTCTGGCAGTGGCTACAGCAGCTTTCACCATCATCACTTTGCTGCCAGTATCTTCCTCACCATGGCCATTCTGACCGTGTATTAGCCAAAGCTGCCAGTGGTGTGTGGGATGGAAGAAGGGCACGGCTTTGGCAGAAGGTGCCTCTGTGTGCACTCTGTGGGAAGGGGGTATCCAGCTGGTGTAGGATCTTCCGTCTCCCCCCCTGCTGAGGCATGTGCAATACTCCTGAGACGTGGCTTTGCAGAGCACAGACCATCCAGACAGTTCCTGTACCCTCCCATTCTCCCGTGCTGCAGTTACACTGGCTGTGCTGTCTTCAGGGCTTTCCACACCACTTGCTCTGCCTGGGACTTCAGCCACCAATGTTTTAACTCCTGACTTTTGGGTCAAGTGTTATGTTTTGCAAGTTACCCTCTGTGTCAGACCACATTAGGGATTGCTTTGCATCCACTTTCTCGAAGCTGTGTTTTTCCTCCTTAAAAGAATCCAGAGTGATGGCTGCAGTTAATCATCCTGTGTGCCACATGGCACTTGTGAGCTCTGAAACATATCTGCAGTTGCCTGTTGCACTGATTAGTTAGAGGAGAAATAAGGGACCAAGTAACTAATACTGTCAAAAGAAAAGCAACAGTTCAAAGCCACGATTCAGCTGTTTGGCAGAACAGGCTCTGATGTGCTGTTCTTTTATGCTCTGGCAGAACATTAGCCCTACATATAACACCTGAGGCTCGGGGATGGAATGGAATGCGTGTGTTTTTGCCAAACGTAACTTTGTCAGCCTTCAAAAAATCACTGTCTTCTGAGAGCACTGACTGCTGCCAAAGCAGCAAGCTTAAGTTGGCTAGAGAACATACTGCATGAGAAGATGGGATATTCCATCTCAGGCTAATCTTATTTCCCCCATCTGTATGGAACAATGGAAACATTCAGTGCAGAATACCTCACCACGGAGGCTTATGGAGTAAGAAAGCATTGAGACCTTTTACACATTTCCCTACCTGGAAGTTTTATGGGATAGTGCATAAGTTAAAGCTCCTCAGGGGCAGCTGTAGCTTGTACTCTGGTATTTACACTGGATTTTGTGCAACCATTTATGACAGCATTCAGTAAAGTAAGTCAGGTTACCCCAATATCACGTGGTACATCTAGCACCTCAGGGAATTTGTGCAGAGACACACACTGTGACCTGCACCAGGAGAGCTGTTCTGGCTGATTTGGGAACTTTCAGTGTCTGTTTTCACCTTGCCTTTCCTTCTGCAGATCTCTTACTCTAAAGTGCCCTAATTGCAGGTACAAGACCAGGAGAAGCAAGAGCTCTGGTCAGACGGACAGTGGGCCCTCCCATAACTCCCCAGCCAACATTTAATGCCTCCTTTTGAAGGATCACGTCTTGAGGCCATACAGCTGCAAGATGTCTCTGTGCTAATTCTGTGAACAGTGAGCTGGGTGCTGCCTCACATGCTTCTGTCTCCCCACAGCAGTTCACAAGAGACCTCCTGACACAGCAGGAATAACTCTTTGGAAAATATATGAATATAGGGTATTTCCTAATTAATTTAGTTAAGAGGCAGGAATTTTTTTCACCTTTAACTTGCTTCGAATTGACATTTTATTTCTCTTGCCAAAGACTTGATCTCCAGAGCAGACAAAGGTGAAGGCTGAAACACAGGCTTCAGCCTGCAAGTCAAAAGGTACCAGTATCAACACCAGGAAGGATGACAGACCCAAGAGAAGGGCAGAGCTCTGACATTTGCTGCACTGTGAGCACTTTACCTTCCCTGCCTCTGTTTGTGAAGAGCTTGGGCTGAGAGCTGCTGCATGTGAATGCAGCATCACTAATGATTTTCATTGTGGTCAGCCTTTCTCTAAGAGCAAGGGAAGTATCCTAAGTGCTCCTTTCTTCTTCCCAGACATGGTTGCCATTTGACATAATGGCAAATATTATCCTATCTATTAATCTCTAAATTATAAAGGAAGTTCTAAATTATAAAGGACTTCTTACCTCATACAGTATGTAACTGGTCATGGTCAGAATAACAGCTAATGTTTTCTGGTCCTGCACAAATCATTTTTAGTGTTTGGTATACAAAGTTCCAGGCTTCAGGGAATGCCAGGTTCACAGTGCCCCATCTAGCCATTAATACTTCCTTCCAAAATTTATTATTCTTTAATCTCTCCCATAATATATGAATTAGAGTCCCTAGTGGAAATTCCTCATTTTCCTGCATATATCATTTCAGTTTTTGAAATTCTACAGTACTGCCATAGTGTAAGATTAATATGCCACCCTTCTATTCCTTTGAGCAAGAACTGGGACTTCACATCGCCAAAAGCTTATTTTAACTGTTCTGAGTCAAATTTCCATTTTTATGGGGTTAGCACTAAGTCTTTTGCTTTGGGGGACTGCTGCAATTTATGATCATGCTTTAGAGAAAAGTAAAGCTTGCTCTCCCTGTAGATACCCATGTTTTGTAAGTGAAGAAAGTAGGATATTGGGAGGGGAGCGTGAAAAATTCTGGAGCTTCAGAGGGCTTCTCCTAAGATTATTCATAAGCTGTTTGAGAAGGCAAAGCAGGGCACTTTTTTTGTCAGGATTGTGTCAGTTGTTCCTTGCAAGGCAGTCTGAGCTGGTTGGATGCTTTTAAACTCTAAGCCAGTTTCTTTGGTGATCATCTGTTAGTGCTCTGAGAGAGTCCTGCTAGTGCAAAACAATAGATAAAAAATAGTTTATGGTTATTTTCAAATGTTGAAATGTATCTACTTTGAAGCCTAGTCCTGGAAATGGTTGTATCCTAAGTGCACTCCCCTTCAATTTGGCTTCTCTCTAGGTGCCTCTTTCAGGCTTTGTGGTTCTCTGTGCACTGAGCATCCAGGCAGGAATCAAAGGAAGTAAACCTTAAGCAACACTTACATAAATGTGTGTGCAGTTAGTGAAGTTTGGCTCTTGCATTCCATATTCACCAAATGGGTGGAGTAGAAACTCCTCACTTCCAGAAGTGGTGAGTGCACAGTCACGCATGTGAGGCTGGAGTTGTCTCTCATCATTAATGTGAAGAGGTGTGAAGACATTGCTGACAGGTAAAGGAACACAGAACTGGAATGTTTTCCACTGTCCAAGCGTGCAGCCCCTTTCATAAGCAGATGGTGCTCCATGTGACAGCAGGGATGTGTTCTGCCCTCCTCCACCATTAGAGCAGTTCCACCAGCTCATTTTCTAAAGTATTGGAACTCTTTTCCTAATTCTCAGAGTACATTTATTTGTTGCCAGTTTACAACAATTTGTTCTTGAATCCTTCTGCTTAATTTATTCTTGTCTTTCCCTGATGATTACCCAGCAGATAATTGTTTTGATGGTAGCCATGTCCTTTCTCAACCTTTGTGTTTTAGACTCAACAAATGTGGCTGTTTCAGAGACAGACTCAAGTTCCTCTGAATGCTTTGGGCTGACTGTAATGAGCCAACTCAGATGTGGATCTGCTGATCCATATTCATAGAGAACAAGGTTGAAAAGAGCAGTGAGAGGTCCCCCAGGCCACCCTGTACCCACAGCCACCAGCCACGCTGGCACAGCTGTGCTGCATCTCAGCTGTGCTCAGGTCAGCACACGGTGCTCTTGCTGCATGATCTGCTGAAACAAGGGCCAAAGCCCCCCCTTTGGATATTGGTTTTCTGTCCCAGCAGCATCTGCTGATAACAGACCCAGTTCCAAATCCCAGGATTTCCCTTTGCACAGTGACTTCCATCTCAGGTTGATTTCTTACTTAAAACCAGGCTGAATCTGTTGCTCTGTTTTCTGTGCATGCTGAGTTTACAGTTCCTCTCAAGATGGATTATCCATGTGCTCAGGCATCCATCCAGCCCCTGCAGGGACTGGATATCGGTGTGAATTAACAGTTGTTCAGTACTGCAGCCTGCACTGATGTGGCAACCTGCCTGAAAACCAGAAGCAAGGGAAGTCTCCTGCAAAGTGCCAGCTGGCTACTCCTGGTTCCTTTTGGCACAAACAGATGAAAGATCTGCTTCTTTAGAAACCTCCTAGCAAAGATTGCTTTCTGGAGGGAAGTTGGGGTAAGACATTACTACCTCAGGGGGAGGCTACACAGCAGCAAAAATAACCTTCCAGTTCAGAAAATTCAGCTTGGAGAAACAGAAGGCAGTACAATCAGTGGCAATAAAATAATAATGAAATATTTGAAAATAAATCCCCATTTTTAAGGCCTCTAATCTGAAAGATGTGTAAATGGTATTTATTGTATGCAGGGGAGTTGCAGATCATTCACTAAAGGCATTGATGAAATAATTAAAGATCACTGTTGAGGCATTATGGAACTGGAAGAGATCTGCCTTGGGTGGAATGTCATTTATGTGTTTCACCAAATTTATTAGGTTTTTATAGGGCCAAGAGAGAGAGATTGCAATGTTGTCTCTTGGGTCAGATGAGATTATATGGCACTGTACTCTAAATAGTTTATTACTCCCTGAACCATTGCAGTGTGTGTTTTGAGTCCTGCAGGAAAAGTACAAGCAGATAACTTGGAAACCTTCATCAGACAAAATCCAGTGGCTGTCAGACAGATCCTGACCAAGAACCACACGTTTTTTCAATAACAGAGATTTTGGACAGCAGGCTGAGATGGGACTTCACTTCACTGCACTTCACATCCTTGCAGAGGGGGTTGGTTACAGTGTCAGGGGAGGCTGGTTTTGTGTGAGGTAAGTCAGAGTCTGAGACACCTTCCCAAGCAGACATTCCCTTCTGTCTAGTGAAAGTCCTGATCATGCTGGAGTCAGCCCCACCACCCGTTTGTGGTGCCGCCTTACGCGGCTGCCTCACCCCTTACACTTGTCACCCCACACAGCTTGAGCAACTGCTGCTCATGGACCACAGAGAACAGCCTGTTTCTGCTCCCTCCTGACCCCGCTCAGCAAAATCTCTCAGCCGAATTCCTCCACAGTGCTGCTCTGTGTCTCACTGCTTCCCATCACTCCACTTTCCAGGGAAGATTGTAGAACCATCCGTGTTCACAACAGGGAAGAGCTGCCTCACTCTTGCCCTTCTGCCTTCTCCGCTCACAACTTCTAGATCTTCATCACCGGATTTGTCACCACATTTCCTGTCACACAGATTTCCTGGGGGTCACTCATTCTGGGCAGATGTGGCACAGAGGGCTTGGCAGTGTTAGATTTACTGTTGGACTCGATCTTAAAGGCCTTTTCCAACAGAAATGTTTCTGTGATTCCTCTTGGTACTACAAGAGGATCCCAATTATCATCCATAGACATTTTCCTAAGATTGCCGTTTCCAGGGGAATTAAGAGGAAGATGCTTTTCCTTTCTACTTACTGCCAGTCCTTTAATTTACTGTAAATATCGTTTGGGCATCCTTATGGCTAAGGATGCAAAGTTTGTCTTTGGAAAAGGAAGTGCAGGTAACATTTCTGTGTATTGGAGGAGATGGATTTATTTCTAGGAAAGGAAAAAAATTAAATTTTCTGGATCTTGAAAATTCTAAGGCGGTAGAAATAAAAAAAAAAGCTTTAAGCAAACAGGGTAACTATGAAGAATGAACTACATCTTAAGACAACTCCCTTTCTGGAGCTGAAACTAAAATAGACCAAAAGCAGAAAACACTGTGTAGAATTTAGATAATAGAAGTCATTGTAAAAGCTGGTCTCCCCTGCTTGCTCCTGCAAACTTCCCGTGTGCCACCAGCTGCACTCCTGACCCCATGAGACTCACACCAAGCAGCAGGGTCTTCATCTCCTTGGAATCACCAGGAACACTTCAGCAGTGTCCCATGGGAATGTGCACTGCTGTACTCTGGCTTTGTGTATACATTTCATATGCACAAGTAGGTGCTTTCAGTTGTATATTTGTTGCATTGTTTTGAGATCCTTTTTTTCAGCAATGTAGAATATAATGGGAAGTAACTGGAATTGTTTATAGCCTTCAATGCCCAAAGCAGTTGAGACTTCCATATGGCTCAGCTGAGTTTGTTAATTGTCAGTTTGCTTTAATGTAATGATTCAGAAACTTAATCTGTTGTTGAAATATTTATTCTGCTGTTGTTATTCCATTACTCTTTATTGGGTTTTATTAATAAGAAACTATTCAAGGTTAAAAAATGTGCATGTAATCTATTTATGCATATATATTTTATTTGTATCTAAATAGATAAGCAATGATAAGCAATTACATTAATAAGGCCATCACATAATAGTGTAACAGTGGCAGCTGGGCAGCTCCCCCAGCCTTGTGTGCAAGTGGTCACATGCAGGGTCAGGACAGTGGTGATTCTCCTCAGCACTCAAAGGGAGCTGAGGCAGTGCATTACTGGATTTCCTTTCCAGGGGCTTGGCACTGCCTGTTGCTGACATAAAGACCAGTCGGATTCTCTTTGGTTTGAACACAACTGATCTCTTTGGAAACAGTGCCCTGGTACATTGTTTAGTTGACAGACAGGTGGCCAGTAAACGTGTGCAGTCCTAAAGAGGACTTGATTTGAGCCTTGTCTTAAGGCTTGAAAAGCAGGTGAGTAACTTTTCCAAGTTGTTTTCTGTCTTTGGTGCAAAGCATCTTGGCATTTGGGGCAGACTGTAATGGGAGCCAGAGGAACCCTTTCATGGCTCTTGCCAGGTGACAAGGAGGGTGACCCTGCACACAGAGCGTGCCCTCATCCAGCCACACTGCAGTGCTGTTTTCCTTGTCTGTCTGCTTAGAATTGGACTCCAAGTTCAATATGCTGAAAGTGCCCTACCAGAAGTACATCCACACAGGTATTTCCTGATGTAGTGAAGGTTCCATGCCTGAACTAGAACCTGTGTCTGTACGGCTGGAAGGTTTGGTGGCACCGAGAGTATCAATTATGCATGATTGAAATGAAGTGTATTTTAGCAGCAGATAGCTGAAAAGCCTCGCAATGTACTCCTAATTCAGCGGCATTGCCTTGAGCTACTCTGAGGCCTCTTTTTTAAACTCAGACATTAGCACAAAGCACACCTCTGACTGCAGGCATTTAAAGATCAACAAGGGCCGAAAAAGCTTTTAAGATCCAATGAAACCAGGAAAACAACCACGTTGCCTTTCAGTGTCAGGTTAGATTGCCTTCTTATGAGTGCAGCTATTTCAGGTACAGAGTGCTTGGTGGTTTGGGTCTTGTTGTGTGAGGAAAGTGTTCCCCAGAAAACATCTGTTTCTTTCACCTGCAAACCGCAATGTGCTGTGATGAGGCAGGACTGTAGCCACAGAGACCCAGGGGGCCGAAGGAAATCTGGCTCAAAGGGATGAGCATGGGTTTCTGAAACATGGTATCAAAAAGAGCACTTAAAAGGAGAGAATGCTTTTAGAGCGCAGATACACCGCAAATTGGGCAGGTCAGGTTGCTTGTAAGCTTGACATTCTCCTGGACTGCCGATGCTGTTTGCCTTCTGCTCAGAACTGCAACAAGAGGACTTTGTTATTTGCTTTTTCCACAACAGTAAAATGGTCTGCTTTTCTGTAAAATAACACAAAATCCCAGTGTCATCTGCAGCATCTAAAATCTGTACATGCAATAGGGCTGCTTCTTTCCCTTCTGTGGTCACGTCATCGTTTGTAACTTGCTGTTACTGAAGTACAGCTGTAGCTCTTGTGTATGTACCACACCCTTGATTTGTGCAATTCTTTTTAGTAGATTAGAATGTAATGTTAACATTATGCTGTATATTTTGTATATATGTGTTATATACACCAAAATAACTCTCCATTCATTCAAAATGAAAAAAAAAAAAGACTTTCTCTTAGAAGTAGAGAATTGCACATTAAAATGGTACATGGTGCCTCCCTTTCTGAGGTGTCACCATGGGGAAGGAGGTAACTCGGAGGTGTAAATGTACAGCAGGAGTGGGTCTGTCTGTGCCAGTGCCCTTGGGTCAGGATAAATACCAGGTTTCTCCGTGTGCCCTGTGCAGGAGGGGAGGGCCCTGCTGCCCAGGGAAAGGCCAGTGTTACACTTGTCTTTACAACAGCGAGGGGCTGGGCCTGGGGAACTGGTCAGCCCCGTGCCAGTCTCTGGAAAGACCACGGAGCCTGTTTCCTTTGGAACCCAGAATGCCTCATTCCCAGTGTGGTGCCGTAAAGAACTGTGACAAATGATGGTCCAACCCTATGTTGGCTTGTAGCCACAGCATGGATGGGATGGGGGCTTTAGTGCATTGAGGTCTTGTGGCCTAAGACACAGAGCAGGTGGTGCTCTAGGTGTGCAGGGCAGAGGAGAGCCTTCCATGGGATGCAGTTCAACCATTTAATGACACAAACTGTCTTCTAACAGCTGCCTTTTTATCCTTTCAGAGGATGACATGAATAATTACATCAGTCGATACTACAACGAGCCCAGCACTGGTAAGTTTTGCTTGAAAACACGAACATGAACTCTGTGTTTGCATTGCACTGTGTGCTGTAAGCCAGGAGAGACTGAGCAGGGATGTAGATCTGTCCTGGAAAGGAAACCCACCATAGAGTCTCTTGGTTTGCTCCATGGAAGTGTGTGTCAGCAGTTCTCTGAAGGTTGAAGGGCCCCAAGTTTCCTCCTGCTGAAGGCACTCAGAATAGTTTGGAGATCTGGGAGAGGTTAATTCCCCCTAAGCCAGGCTGTCCAGCCCCCAGAGCAGTTCAAATGGACCCAAGAATGGAAAGCATGGACAAAATAAATGAAGAGAAAAGCAGTGGGGAGGCAGCTTAGCCCAGCACCATGCTGGGAACCTTTCAGAAAGGTTAAACTGAATGGTAAGAAACCTCAGCAGCCGGCAGGGTCTGTGACCCCAGGGCAGCCTTCAAATGGATGTCCCCTGGCAGGAGTCCCGCAGGCACAGGGGTGCACACTCCCCTTATGTACCTAAAATGTTGTACATATATTAGAAAATGTTTAAGTATAGTGTGTTAAAAATGTATATCTCCATATACACATCCCCATATATACATGGGGTTATAGGGAAAAAAAAACGTGTGTGTCTGCATACACATGTACATATATACAAGTGTGTATTTTTATATATATATATATACACACATATGAGTGTATGTGTGTATATATATGATTATAATGTATTACATGTGTTTATCCCATATATTCATCCATATATATAGTATGCATACAGTGAAATATAGGCATATATAGATATCTATAGATATATCTATATAGAGATATCTATATAAGGATGCGTCTTTGTATATATGTGTTATATATAAAATGTGTGTATATGTGTATGCATATAAATCTATAATGTATTATATATATATCCCATATAGGCACACAAACCTGGATACACATACATATATAAAGATGTATGTAAATATATATATGTGTGTGTTTGTGTGTGAGATGTATCAGGTACATGTCTCCAAACACACACAACACATACAAACATACACATGTGTATATGTGAGCAGATTTATATACATATATATGTAGGTGTGACTTTTCTATATAGATCAAGATATACATATATATATATCTTTACATAGATAAAGATGTGTGAGAGGCTGTGTCTGTGTACATACACAGATATTTTATTAAACTCCATATATTAGATATATAAAATACATAAAGATCTATGTAAAGGAGTGAGAGGTTTGAGAGGAGAGATGGTCTGAATATATGTGTATATAATTACAGAAATAAAAATGTGTATCTATGTATAATCTATTATATATTTCTATTCCCATGTACACATCCACACCCATGGAGACAGATGTAGTTGTGTATGTAACTGAAGCATAAATAGAAGCGTGTGTGGCTGTAAACAGGGATGGCATCCAGGAGCCAAACCTCCTGGAATTCATCAGGGCCAGGCAATCCCAAGCACAGGCACAGGCTGGGGGCTGAAGGGATCGAGAGCAGCCTGAGCACAAGGACAAGGACCTGGTGGTGTCAGGGATGAGCAGCTCGACGTGACCTGGCCATGCCCCTGCTCTGCTCAGGTGAGACCCCCCTGCAGAGCTGCCTCCAGCTCTGGGGCCCCACAGCACAAGGATGTGGAGCTGCTGGAGTGAGTCCAGAGGAGGCCACGGAGCTGCTCCAAGGGCTGGAGCCCCTCTGCTCTGGAGCCAGGCTGGGAGAGCTGGCAGGGTGGGGAGGCCCTGGCACGGGCTGCCCCATTTCTGGAAGTGTCCAAGGCCAGTGTGGATGGGGCTTGGAGCAGCCTGGTGTAGTGGAAGGTGTCCCTGCCCACGGCAGGGGGGACTGAGATGATTCTGAAGGTGCCTCTGTGATATCTGTATATTGTGTATATGTGTAGGTACATCCCCACACTGATATACATGGGGAGATACAGATGCTTGCTAAAGAGAGCTTCCCTATAGCTATTTACAGACT